>NC_089775.1:4190632-4328132 GCF_040412425.1 Macrobrachium rosenbergii
TCTCTCTCTCTCTCTCTCTCTCACCCAACCCCCTTCCTTCCTACACACAAGACAATCTCATCCCCAGCTATAATACCAATTCTCATTACTGTCTCATCGGCAGTTGTCGATTACTGCTTTTCATCTCTCTCTCTCTCTCTCTCTCTCTCTCTCTCTCTCTCTCTCTTCTCTCTCAACTGCCGATTCACGGAGCTTTGTATTCCGAAGCGACACAGTACAATACTCTAGGCGCATCGTAAACGATAGGCGTTTATTTAATCTTGTTACAGAGCACCTGGTTTCATGGGTGTCACGTGGACGAAGTAGAGAATCTCTCTCTCTCTCTCTCTCTCTCTCTCTCTCTCTCTCTCTCTCTCTCTCTCTCTCTCTCTCTCTTTGTGTGTGTGCACCTACAAACGTCAAAACAAGATAAGATATGCTCTGGGTTCAACTGCCCTCACAAACATTGTTGTTAAGCTTAACAGAGGCCCGCATAGGACTATACCAGCCATCCAGAGAGAGAGAGAGAGAGAGAGAGAGAGAGAGAGAATTTAAAGCATTCTCCTCCTGTTCCTCCCTATCATAAACCTTCGTCAGGTGATGGCGGACGATTCACCTGATAAAAGGAAGGAAATTGGATCCCTTAAACCACCTCTCTCTCTCTCTCTCTCTCTCTCTCTCTCTCTCTCTCTCTCTCTCTCTCTCTCTCTCTCTCTCTCTCTCTCTCCTCCCTACTTCCCAAGGTCACGAGAAGTGTCGCAAGCAAGTGTTGCAGTTTGTCCAATATTTTTGACGTGAGAGAGAGAGAGAGAGAGAGAGAGAGAGAGAGAGAGAGAGAGAGAGAGAGAGAGAGAGAGAGAGAGAGAGAGAACACACCCCTCTCCACGTGATGACAGATTCTTCAGGTCGCGACTTTGGTGATATTATTATTATTATTATTATTATTATTATTATTATTATTATTATTATTATTGCAATCCCTTTGTCGTACTAAGGACGTCATCCTAAGTATACCCAAAGAAGGATGTCCCCACGACGTATCCTACAGGAACAGGGTCTTATCTCCTAATCCTTCATGTAGGATTCTTTCTCAATCCTTCCATACAAAAGGATTTTTATTTTTTTTTCTCTCTTCAAAATCTAGTCTCTCTCTGTGAGGTCACTGACCTCTTGTGACCTCGGGGTCACAATCCTCCAGTTATTCCGGAGCTAATTTCCCAATTGAACGTCATTAAGGGGTCAAGTTCATCAAGGAGAGAGAGAGAGAGAGAGAGAGAGAGAGAGAGAGAGAGAGAGAGAGAGAGTCAGTCTCGACTCGCAATTAACTCATGTCACGTACGAAATCGTGATGCCAAACTCACTCTCTCTCCCTCTCTCTCTCTCTCTCGGGGGTGATAGATCTCTCTCTCTCTCTCTCTCTCTCTCTCTCTCTCTCTCTCTCTCTCTCTCTCTCTCTCTCTCTCTGGGGGTGACAGAACCCGCTGGGTACTGCTAGATAATTGGTCTTAATTCGCTAATTAGCTGCAAAAATGGCGCATTGTGGTCTAGCAGCTGATGTTAAGTGAATTGGCGACTGATTTTTCTCTATTTTTTTGGTCTTTCACTCTTCCTTACACATCTTTTTGTATACTTTAAATGTATACAATCTCTGTGTATACATATATTCATATGTATACACATACATAACCTTGTATGAACTCGGAAAGTAGATAAAATAATAAATAAACAAAGTCGCCATGACGTGTTAACCAGAGGCTAACTCCGTTGGGACTATGCCTAATCTGCTTTTCCTCAAATCTATTTTTGGGGTGAGGTTGCTAGGCCCTCACCCCTTCCCCCAGTCTTTTAGCGACCCACCACAGTCGCCTATAGTGAGAGTAAAGCCATATCTTTATTATTTATTCATTAATCAAACATTCCCCACGATACACCTCCGTCATACCTCGTAATTGGCGCCATTTACAATACCTGGCAATTAGCCACTGAGGTTTTTAGAACTTTTTATTATTATTATTATTATTATTATTATTATTATTATTATTATTATTATTATTATTATTTATCAGGGTAATGAGGACATTACAAGGTCAACAGAACTGTTTATCGCTGTCAAATAAAAGCATTCCTCGCGCATGTGATCATCGGTCTAAAAACCTCAGTCACATGCTTGCATAAACAAGCATTGTATTCAGCGGAGTCGCTGCTTTCAGGCGAATTTGAATTTAAAATACGGGCAAAGCAGAGAATAAATGTGTCTGTGTATACATACACACCTACACAGTATTGTTGAATGTGTATTTTAACAAATAGACCCAGAAAGACAAAACTAGGTCTAATTTTCTCTCTTAAATAAATTCTAGAAAAATCATATTTATTGTTGTTTTATTCATTCGTTCAGCATCGCATCTAATGTATGTTGTTTTTCTCTTCTCGCAGATGGTTGTAAATAGCGAATTTTAGCGGTTGTAGACTGAAAAACAAATGACAGACGTCATGAAGAATAGAAACGCAGCCGAATATTTTCGAAGCCTCTCCCCGCTCAAAGGTGAGTTCAATTTTTGGTAATGTTTCTCTTTCTCTGTTTCTACCCGCTTCAGTTTTGGTAGTGCTTCTACTACTCGGAAGCATGTCGTGGGAGGGTTTTTGGGGGTGGATTGGTTAGGAACCACACAACAAAAAATGAACTTTCGGAATTGAAGGCTGGCTCATTCTGGCTGCCCAAAAATTGGCCTTAAAACATGGCCCTGTGCAGGACCACGTTTTAATACCATGTATATATTTCATACTTAAATTAATTGTATGCATATTTTTTATGTATATGTATATATAAATATGTTTATTATCATTTAATCTAATGTATATATTACTCTTTAAATCTTCACGACTAGATCTATCCACATGCCTATTTATTTATTGGTTTTATTTTCTGTCTCTGGTTAAACCGTTTTCAACCAAAACCGGTGGTGGTGGTGGTAATTATGGCCATGTTTTATTATTATTAGTAGTAGTATTAATAATAGTAGTATTATTAGTGGTAGGAATAGCATTACCAGTTGTAAAAGTACAAAAGTTAAAGTAGGCCTATATTTACTGAAAAAATAACCAGCGTGCATAACGTGTTGTGTTTCTGTATTGTAAGTAACAATAATAATAATATTAATAATAATAGTGTCTTCCTCTGGTCTGGCTATGACCTACAGCAGTCAGCTATCCACCAGGTACCTGATTCAGTGCTTAGGTCAACGGAGGTACTATAATGTATCCAAAACATTTCATTATTACTATTATTATTATTATTAAAAGGTAGTACTAATATTGGTATTGATCAAGAGTATATATATCATTTGTATTTAACCTTTGCTCCAAAAACTGTCTTACTTAATTGTTATTAGCGTAATCTCTCATCCCACTAATGTAGCTCATTTGACTTTTTTTAAACAAATTTTGGGGAAAAAATCAAATTTTTTCAATTGAAAATGGTTTTAATTACCTCGTAGGGAACCTTTTACCTGCTTACACCAGACTCCCAAGGCCCCTTTGTAGGTTACAGTAACTATGCAGTTAGGCCTAGTCATGGTGGTTGGTCTAAGCGATAATATTCACAAAAAGGTTGTAATCTTTGCTAAATATTTCATGATGAATGAAAACTTTATTATTATAATTGTTTTGGAACCTTTTTTCAATTGGTACGCCCTTTCTTTCGTTTCAACGTTGGGCCGTCTATAGGTTAAGCACGACGAGCCACCCATGATTGGATGTCCCCCTAGTGTTGCCATTTGTGTGTTTATTATTAACATCTTTTAAAATTAACCAAGATTCCAAGATGTTTTTACTGTTAAACTGGAATTAATGTCTGAGAACTGAATCTTTCCATCAATTTTGACTCACAAATGTCGAACGATTAGTTTTAAATCGATTCCAAAATGAGTTTCCGTAGACTCACTCCTCTTCTTCTTCCAGCGGACGGAGGGCCTTCGGGGGCCAACTCGCACGAGTCGCGGGCGCACAACGGCAGGTCTGGGAGGTGCCACTGCTGCCCTTACGGCTACCACATCGACTTGGACTTCGTGAGATACTGTGATATGTTGACGCAGGTGAGATCATTTTCCTTTTATTTTATATTTAATTTTGATTTTGATTTAGTGTGATAGTAAATTATTAGTGCAGTATTATTAATATTACCTGTTATTATCTCCAGGGATCCAAAAATGACAGCCCCACCTTACGCCAACTGAAGAAACTGAAGCGGGCGCGGCGCCGGCAGACCAAATCCATGGAGGTGCTCCTAGGCCTAACGTCCGGCAAGGAGAACGAAGTGCCTGAACTGCCGAGTCAAGAGAGACTGGAGATTGTACGTTTAAAACAAAAGTGGTGCTTTTCCCGCGATTGTTGGCCTCAGGGAATGACCAAGACGGGAGTCGTGCTCCGCCGTCTTGATTTAGATTCAAGCTTCTATGTCTGTGACCTTGTTGGGACAGTTTTTTTGTGTTTATGAAAAAGGCCTCTTTTTGTAATTGCTATGGGATCAGCTAGCTTCATAATACTCTTGGATGATGACCTATCTTGTACTGTACCAAGTTCTGTAATGTCCCCTTTCATTTTATTCTTCTCCCAGAATCTTTTATTTTTATCATTTAGGGATATAAATGGCAAGAGCTGCCCTTAACATTGTATTTTCAGTATAAGAAAAACAATTCTTTACTTAGAACCACCTTGAAGCACACATCTTTGTCTTATAATCAACTTGAATTTTTCCTCGTATTAGTAACTACGTGAAAGTTTGCGTAACCTGATGCCCCCCTTTCTCCTCCCGCGATGCGAAGATCGAAGAACCGCAGAAGAAAGACCCAGCGAGCCGCCACATCATTTCGCCCAAAGTTCACAGGACCCACTCGTGGCGAGAGAAGACCCCGCCCCCTCTCCCGCTGAGACAGTGCAATACCCTTAGAAGGACTCTGCATCCAGAAGTCACCAGCGCGACACATTCCACCTCAGCTGTGAATTCCAGCTCAGATCTCAATGCCAGCGAAGCTCTCCAGGTGAGACGTGAGGAAGCTCGGAGGGAGGAAATAGAGAAGTTAGCAAGTTTCAGGCGAGACTGAGGTTTTGGGGTGTGAAAATGTTACGTATTGAAAAGTGTAGTGGGTCGTTTCCCTAAGTGAAAAGTTCAGACATAGCCATAGCTTTTTCTTCAGTCAAGACTTTCATGAACTCTAAGGCCCTCTTTTCATTTCCCCTGTGAACTTTTTTATCTGTTTATTAGTAAACCTATTACTTTTGGACTGGGCCATTGTTAGAAGTACAAACACCACCCTGCTTACAAACAAGTTACAGTACGTTCCTAATGGCCGTTTAATGTTGAATTGCTTCTGAGTTGGTTACTGTAAAGTATGATATAAAGTCAATATTGTACTGTACGTTTTTTCATCCTAAAACACAATTCACTGTACGTATAGTAATGTATTTTATAGAACAGGCCTGCATGACAAAATTTGAACTTACAAGTGGCAGAGGGGAGCGCTCTGAACACAATTTTAATTTGTGATCCTGTTTGTAGGTTAAATGTTCGTAAGTAGGGTGGTGTCTGTATTTACAAACCCATATGGGCGTGGGAATTAGTTGCTTGGCTTTTAAAGGGTGCTCGTTTATATTCAGTACATCTCGTGCCGCTTTTTCAACAGGAGGCCGTTCTAGACTTTGAGGAGATGCTCGAGAACTCCCAGGATGCCCGCCGTCACAAGAGTCGCTCGGAAACGCTGCCTGTGGACCTGTCCTCGTACAGCAATGCATCCCACCAAAGCCTTTATGCCCAGCACTACCCCTTAAGCCCAAAGCTGGGGTCCAGTCTTGCACGATCACACTCACTTCCAAGGCAGAGTAAGTGTGAGACATTACTGTAGCTCGTTTTAGGCGAACAGTTGGTCCAAGTGGTTGTTAGCCCCTGCATAGATTCCTTTTAGTAAAGGTGAAGACTATAATTTTACGTATTTGTCATTGCTTGTGTAGATGTGACATTGAGTTTATTTTGTGCAGAACATGCTCGTGGCAACTTCTGGTGAGAGAGAGTAGGATATTCCGAAGAATAATTGCTAATGATAAAATCTAATGATTGTCTTTGCTAATTTCGTGTCATCCCGATCTTTGTGAATGTATTTTTATATGTCACCTTGTATGCCTGGTCCTGGGAGATATGGGGCAGAGTCTTCAAGTTGTAGCATTTTGTGATTTAACAATGTAAATTCATCCCATGTTCTCGTAAATGTGTTGCACATGCAGTTTATAACTGAGAAGTGAGGCAATGATGATTACATATTATGTCTGTATTTTTTACTCAAAGCATCACAGCAGGCATAAACCTAAAGGCTAGTCTCCTTCTTAATTCTTTGTGATGTTCCAGTACTCGACGAATCGCCTCTGATGCAAAGACGCCAGCGCACAAACTCCGTCTCGTCACTCTGCTCCGTCTCGTCTGCGAGTGGATTACAGAATGCGACTACTGTTGGGGTGACCCCAAATGGTGGTCAGTCTACAGTCACAGGATACTTGCCTCCTAACAACGTCGGAATAATACAACAGGTAAGTGTCCTTTCGGAAGAATTTCCCCCCTCCCCCACAAGTTATTAAAACAGTCGACGTCTTAACGCCAACATGATTAAAAAGATTTTAAGCAAATCCAGTCAGGAAAAGCCTCGATCAGTATTCTCACTGACGACATCATTACTTGACCCTACGGTGATGAGGACACAGGTACTGTTATCCATTGTGCCAAAAAATGTCAGATGAAAAAATCTAACTTTTTTATGAAGTAGGAGACATGAGGTTTAATTGGCAATGATGACTTGCAATATTTTGATTTTTTACTTTGACGGTAATTTCATTAGATCCCAATCCCAGTATTAGAGTCGAGATTACCGCAGTACCTTGTGCACGAAATAAATGAAAACAGTCGGTCGTTTTGATCGGAAACGTTTCAACCCTGACTTTTGCTATATGTTGAGAATATTGAACACGAAAGAATACTGGCTAAGCTTCACTGGATTAATGCCTGCTAAGTGGATATGGCAGTGAAAAGCATTTCAAACACTAATTCTAGAGCTTTCTAGAGCTTGCATGAGTGAGTGTAGCTTGTTTCCTGACACTGCTTAAAATAATGCTCACAGCCTTGTAAAGTTTATTAGACTTCATCAGAAAAAATTACTGTTGAGGTATTTTTCTTTATCATTACATTGTATTGGGTCTGTTTTTTTATTATTATTCTCACGGTAGACCGGAACTGAACCTTAACAAACTGTTCGTTCCCTTCATTAAAGTCAGACAGGAATCATGGAGGAATTCACAAAAAAAATAGAGCTTTTTTGTATCACTGCCACTTACTAATTTTGTAACACTTGATCAGTAGAGCAATCAGTGGTGTTGGGGTAATAATAATGAGGACAAAAATGTTGATTGCAGAAATGGGGGAGCTTTTCTAATAATCTGCCTTTTAGCAGACAGTGCCCAATCGTCTGTCAGAGGCTTTAGCTGCTCTCAACGCCGCTCAGGGGTACCCACCAACACATCCAGACCTCGATGCCATGAGCATTGCTTCTGGCATGTCGGGCGTCAGCACCTCCACACTGCAGGTAGCGTATTCAAGTCTTGTGTACTTCGGACGGCGCAAAGCCTCGCTTTGACTAATGTCGGCGCTTGAGCTGAAGCCATTGCTGTGTTTTGTGTCGTGATGTCTGTACGTAGTTCCACACTCACACGTAAAATGTTCTTGCGAACCGCTTTTGACTAAACCCTGGCATTGTCTGTAGACCAGTTCGTAATCACGCAGTTACAAACGACGGACTTCTCGCATTTTGTACAGGCGTTAGAAAGCGTCGCCGTAGCTTTGGGCCGTGCATTTGATAGCGTACAGCTTTGCCGTTCAGGGCTTGAATGATTATGATTGTGCTTCGTTGAAAGAAATGTCTTTAAATCCTCTTCAGAGAGATAGGTAAAATAATGCCACTATAAATGTAATGTATTCAGTTATTTCTTCTTTATTTTTATGGTATGCTGATCAGGAATAAACTACAACGGAAACAAATGTGGCCGTGCTAGGCACACTGACATTCATTTGATATCTGTTTCAGGTGCGATTTGGGGTGTTACAATCTTATATCAGAACTGTTCATTGTTGTTTATTGATCCTTATCGCAATTGTGTACATGCATTACTGAAATTCCTGACCTTTGGTTAATTTATAAATTAAATATTCAGCATTGTGATTACTGTACATCACAAAATACAGAATTTGCTGTTGTTATTAATCAGTGCCGAATGAAAGTTTTGTCCTTAGCTTAAGTAAAAATCTTAAAATATTGCTCTGATTGGCCACTTCTTTTGAAATGAACGTTCCTCTTATGATAGCTGAGAAATTTTATATGACAAATAAATAGTTCATACAGTTTGCCACAAAAAATTAACAAATGCGGTACAGTTACACAATTTTTCAAAACATTTTTATTCTTCAGTGCTCTTCATAAGTGATTTAAGGTTCTTGTTTTATATGCATCTTATTTTCAGCTTAATCATTTGATATTACAGATACCTTCTGTTCCTGATAAGTAGATTACCAGCTGTGCATGTCACATATTTCCAATATACTTGAGTAACTTTAGAGCAGATTTTTATCTTTGTAAGTACAGATCATTGCTTCAGACAGCCTTTATCCTCATGTTTGAAGTGGGTTCGCATATACAGTACTGTACTGATTCGGCAAAAAGATGGTGGTTTTCGAACACAAGACCAATTGAGCTGTGGTGGGGAGCATGACGTAAAGAGTTACAAAAAACTGGACAATCTTTTATATGAGGAAATGATTGGAAGACTTCAAAGTAATCACTGATTTTGACTTTGCAGTGCTAATGTGAATGCAAACTGCAATTGTAGAAGCTTGGAAAGGTTTAAAAGTACCAGTTATATATAGCTACTAGCATGAAAATGACTTGTCCTGAATGCAAAGCTTTTGGCACCAGGGAATACCAGTGGGAGATGGAATGCCACTTTTGTGGAGGTTAATCAGGTGACCCTCACTGATGCTGGAAGCTTTTCTCCCAGTAACTCAGGAGCCAGTAGATGGAGAAAAAACTCTGACCACTTTTTTAATCTAGGACAAAAAGGCTCATGAAAGTTTAGGTAGGATCTGTGGAAGAAACAGAGGAGGAGTAGGAGGAGGAGGAGGAAAAAGGATGTCTGTTAGGAAATGAAGGACATAAAAATGTGAATCAAGAGAAGAAACAGAGTCAGTGATCACCAGGTCAGAGAGGTCATCATTTTAAAATGAGACTCATTAAATTGAGGAAGCCTGAATCTTGTGCCAGCAAGTAATCAGGCCCACATAGGAGTCAATATTTAGGATTTTGACAGTAAGACAGGTTAAAGGAAGACCATATAATCATAAAAAAAGGGTCCTTTCAATTTTGACAAGTCTGCGTAATTTATCCATCCTGTAGAATGGTTGGAAGAATAGTAGTCAACGATAGGTGGTTGAACTCCGATAGAGTGGAACAGAAATAGGAACAGTTCTTGGAGTGATGGAATACCACTATGACAAGTCCAGTTAGCAGGACCATATCTTGTTAGCCAAGTGAGTCAGCCACTTCAGACCAAGGTGTCAAGACTCTCTGAGGCAATGGTTTGCTTGCAAAGCAAATATATTCGTCAAAAACACAGTTATTACTAAATAGTTTCAAATCACATTACCCAATATCTTTCTTCAGATTCAAAATCATACCCTTATGTCTACAGACTTGATCGTCATCTTTATCTTTTGTTTTCTCTTTATAAAGTCCATCCGAGATCAAATGGCATCCAGCCTCACGCGATTGAAGGAACTGGAGGAGGAGGTGAAGAATATCCCTATGCTACAGGTAAAGTATCGGACATCATTTTAGCTGTCCTGTGTTCATGTATCTTGACGTAATCCCTCGGTATACAGTCGGCCCCTGGTATTCGCAGGGGATGCGTACCGCTTCCCCCCTGCAAATAGCTCAAATCCACGAATACTTAAAACCCCCTCTAAAAACACTTACAACTGCCTATTTCGATAGTTCAAAACAAAAATGCTTATTCCTGAATATTTTCAGTTTTATCACAAAAAGTGCATTTTGTCACGACAATGATATGAAAATACAGTAATTAGTGAATATTTCTCTATGAAAAATACCACGAATAGGCGAATTTCCCGCGAAAAATGTGTACATACGTTCCACAGAAAAATCAGTGAATAGATGAAGCTTCGAGTCCAGAACCGCAAATAGTCGGGGGCCCACTGTACCCTGACTTGATTTATATCTTATGAATTTATTTATATGTAAATACAAACCTTTCTTGTCGCTGGGCATTTGATGTGGTTTCAAGATAGTAGGGAAGTTCATCAAAGCGAGATCCATGTATTTATTTTTTTCAAAGCATTGTTTGTAGACTTTAGAATTTGCTGAATTTTGACATCAAACTTAACTTTTTTTATCCCCAGAATTAGTTAGGTTGATATATAATGAATTGACAGAGGAACCAATGTTATTTCAGCTCTTTAAATGTAAGCTAACTTGTTTTTTTAGCTTTCTAACAATTGAAGTGTGTTCATATTCTTTATGTAGGAATTGTCTTTCACTTAATATTCAAAGCAAAAACATTGTCTCCAAGATGAACTCAAAACAGGAAGGAACTTCTTGAGCCAATGATTAAAACTCCATAGTCTTTCAAAGGTGATTAGAGGAATTACAGAGAAATTAGAGTAATGTCATATGAAGTAGTATAGACTTGCCCAGTACCTTGTGCATCATGTTTCAGCATTCAAATTCTTCGTTTGTTTTCTGTGAAGTGGAAAAATATAAGTAAACAGAAACCTCTTCCTTCTTTTCATGCTTTCTCAAAGGATATCATTGAAGAGGACCCTGAGGTATGAAGTAAAAGAAGAGTAGAATGCTGTATTGTCAGATATCTGTAACATGTAGGACTTGTTTTAATGTCTGGCAAAGTGTCGAGGAATAGTTTTTATGTATGGAGACATTTCAGTTCGTTATTTAATAGGTCTCGAGTCCCTGCTGAATCTAGTGAGTTGCTTTTGTAATCAATACAGAGGTATTTGTGGCCACTAAAGTAGTTAGGATAGTTTTATGACATTTCACAAATATCTAAGACATTTTGATTTAACGGAATAGTGTTGCACTGTGAGTCTTTAGGCCTAAGAGGAACAAGTTTAAAACATCTGGATTACCATTAACAATACCACATGATAAAGATCCTTATTCAGGTCTCTTTCTATAAAAACACAGATTAAGCTAAACGTCCTCAAGGAAGAGAAACGCCTGCTGATTCAGCAGTTTAAAAACTTCCAAAAAGGTGACGATCCTGCCTTGCTATTGCCGCCGAGCATAGACGGAGATGTGTCGGACATGTCCGAAGATGAGCTGGAAGGCCGACTCCACCACCTGAGGAACACTGGCATGGTCACTCCACGGACGCGGCGAAGACGAAGTGAATCACGTGAGTTTGGGGCCGTTTTGCGTTACTTTGGATGTGTCTTTTGTGTACCTTTTAATGTGATGATGGGATGCTTTAATTGGCCAGTTGATGATGAGGAAATATGCAGACACCACCCTACTTACAAACAAGTTATGTTCCAGATGGTTGTTTGTATGTTCAATTGTTTGTAAGTTGGTAGCTGTACTCTTCCACGCCTATTTAAATATAGTATGATATGAAATCAATAAAGTACTGTACGTTTTTCATCCTAAAACACAATACACTGTACGTATTGTATGTACAGAATAGGCGCACTAAAAATTTTAACGTACGAGTGGCAAATGGGAGCACTCTGAACACAATTTTGATTTGCGATCCCATTTGTTTGTATCTCTGAATGTTTGTAAGTAGGGTGGTGCCTGTATATATGTGGTGGTCAGTTGCAAGATTAAAAGTGCTAGTGAAATTTAGTTGTTGATATTTAGAACTCACTTGTCTCATTGAATTTCAGCGTAAAGGAAATTTGTTTTAGCTATACAGTACATTTTCCCTTGCTTATTTACTTATTTATTTTTTTGCAGCTCTAAGAGTCAACTTAGAAGAGTTTCATTCATATCGTCGAGCAAGAAGAGGATCAATTTCCGAAGGCTCGGAGGCAGATTCAGTCATCGAGGAGTTTCCCCTTTTCATCAAAGAGGCAAATGATCACATCCTGGACAGAAGGGCAATAAAAGACCTGTCTTCAGAAAGACGGTCTAGTTTAGACAAGTCGGGTAAAATCTCTGGTCACGGTTTGCCGATTACTCCCTCCATCGCCCGAAAACAAGTCAGGGATGCGGCCACTAACTGCAGGGTGCTGACGAGAGATATTGGAGTGACTCACGTCGGGTTGAGAACCCGTTCCGTCGGAATCACGACCGACAGGATGGAAGTGGATAAAAAGAGGGAGATCAAGGCCAAGCCTTGTATGCTTTGTTACGAAAGGAACAAGAAGACGTTCGACAGCAAGAGTGTGGGGACGCCGCTCGGCTCCCAGAAGGAAAAGACGAGAAGGTTAAGCATGAGCAGCGTTTCCCTGGAATGTTTCAATCCTGACGACAGTAATTTCGACTTGAAGGACGCGCTGGAAAAGGACAGCAATTCCAAAAATGCCTTTTTGCAAAAACTGGGAAGGAAATCGGCTATAATAAGTCGTCTGTCAGAGCCGCAGCTAGCTCCACCTGTGCTGACATTTGACAACTCCACCAACACGGAGACGATAAGGAAGAGGGACCAGAGAACGTTTACGACTCTCAGCATGAACAACCTCTTCACGAAAGCGGACCTGAACGAGCACATCGCAAAGGCCAGGAAAGACTGGGAGTCTAGACAAGGGGAGCTTTTTACCAGAACAGACTTGAACAATGAATTGGCAAAGGCCAAGAGAGAGTGGGAATCGAAGCAGAGTGAGCTCTTCACCAGATCGGAATTGGAGGAGCACGTGGCAGTCGTTAAAAGAGAGTTTGAGACCAGGCAGAGTGAACTTTTCACCAAGACAGAACTAGAGGAACGTTTGGTGAGAGTCCAACGAGAATTTGAGGCCAAGCAAAGGGAAATGTATACAGAGACTGAGCTGAATGAGCATTTAGCAAATGCTGCAAGAGACTGGGAGGCCCAGAAGGCTGAACTCTTCACTAATGAAGACCTGAAGGCCTACTTAGCCCAAGCTAAAGAAGAATGGGAGTCCGGTCGAAAGGACCTCTTCACGAGAGACGATCTAGACGGCCATTTAACAAAAGCCAGGAGAGAATGGGAATCCAGCCAGAGTGAGTTATACACAGAGGATGACTTAGAAAGACATTTAACGGAAGCCAGACTTGCTTGGGAAGCTAAGCAAGCGCAGCTGTTGGCCCTCGAGAGGTCAGGCAGACCTCTAAGCGTTAACTGTGCAATTCAGGTGTCGCTGGATAAACCTGCCATCGATAAGTCCGGCATACAGCCATTACGTCAGAGTGTCGGGGTCATGGCTCAGCCCAGTTGTGTGAGCGTAGGTGTTAGCCAGGACAAAATCGGTGATAATTTCTGTGACAAATGTGCCAACATTAAGACGCGGTCCGTCGCCATAGGCGACGGATCCATTTCTTCCTTGGTTTGTGATAGATGTTTTAATATTAAAGTGAGATCTGTTGCCAGTGGGGATTACAGATTGACTGATATGTGGTGTGAGAAGTGCTCAGCTTTGCAGACTCGAACAGTTGGCTGTAGCAGTGATAGAATAAATGATCGTATCTGTGATCGTTGTGACAATGTTCGAACGCGCAGTGTAGCCTCTGGGTCTTCCTTGCCGGCGGATGTTCTGGTTAAGGAGAGTCAGTCTAAACTCAAGAGTAATGCTTACGTACAAACTAAGGGGGTAGACACACGTACCACAAGCGTGAATACGTTGCCGATAAGTTTGAAGAAAGATGAGCTCGGCAGTGAAACAAGTGCAACGCCAAGTCCGGCCCTCACGCCAGAAGTCGAACGGAGGTCTTACGGCAGCTCTGGGGTCCGTATTTGTGACAAATGCCACGAGACTATACAGTCTGTTGCTAAAGACTTTGTCAACACCAGTGGGACGGGGTCTTCTACAAATTTGCCACCGATTCCTCCACAGATATCCAAAATCCCACGATTGGTTGACCTAGCAAAAGTTGAACCAAGAATTGATATTCCAGTAGTCAAGAATATTTCCAGTCTAGAATCAAGTCTGACTGAATCTCAGCTATCGAGTATGAACAACAGTTTTGTTGACACCAAAGCCTCCATGCAAACCTCCACCAGTTTTAGACAGAGCGAAGTTGACCTTAAACCAGCTAAATCCGATCTGTTGCCAAGCAGTTCTTACGAAACTGCGGGGAAGAAACTCATTCAGAAAACCTCTTCCGGAACAAAACTCTCGGAATCCATTAAGTCAAGTTCAGAAAGCAGCAAGATTCAGGAATCTAAAGAAGTGAAAAGTAATGTCGTGACCAGGACGGGCAGCTTTTCAGAGAGGACCAGTACTTCGAAGGCAGCCCAGCCGACCGGTATCACTCTTACCTCCGGGGGTTCGTCGAAGACGTCGTCTGGATTTCCGTCCATGAGTAACTCTCCGCAGGTAAGGGCGGCCTGTTTGAAAGTATGATAATTCATTGCTTTATGCAGTCTCCTATGTATAATATATTTTACATGCAAGAGTTATAATGTCCAATTTATTACACTGGTTCTGAAGCTTACAATTACATAAAGGATTATGAAGTGTCTGTAAATTATCAACTTGAATTAAATGCTTTTGGGTGGAATGTAAAATTTAGGCCAAAGACCAAGCACTGGGACCTAAGAGTTCTTTCAGCACTGAAACGGAGGCTGAGAGTAAACGGTTTGGAAAGTGTAACGGGAGGAAAGCCTTGCAGTTGGTCAAACAATTGTTAGGAGAGAGTGGAAAGTAAGATGGAAGAAAGAGAATATGAACGGAGGGACAGTAAAAGGAATGAACGGGCTTAAAGCTAGAGGTCAAAGGAACACTGCAAAAACCTTAAGTAATGCTTACAGTGCCCCTTGTGAGATGCACTGATGGCACTGTCCCTATAGGAAATAAATGCTTGGGGCACTAATCAGTATGAAGAGTCTAAATCTAGTATGATTAGAGAGCAATTAGAAATTACTAGTGGATATATGAGGCTTCCTATACCCAAGAGAATATAGATTATGCCTTTTCACAATGGGGTTGCATCCAGACCAAATTTTAATTTTTTTAATGCTTAGAAATCTTGTGCATGTTGTTAACTAGAAAATGCCTCATAAATTCTGCATAGCTGAATGCATAATACATCTAACTCCTTGTGTTCACAAAGTTGGAGTGACAGCTTCCAGTCTTGTATAACGTAATTATAAAATCCCTTTTCCAAGGGAAACAGGTTTTGATAACAGGACTTAACCACAACAACAGAGAGGACTAATGTAAAGCATTTCTGTGCCAAGGGCGTTTGTCTTTTTTTAATCCCTATTTTATTGCACTTTTCATAAAGGGATCAGGCAGTGCCTTCAAGGACATTAACATCTAGAATGGTATGCAGCTGACTAAGAGTTTTTTCGTAATTATTCATCGTTTATTTTATTTCTAGTGCCGGTGGTCACTGGTGCTTTTTATCCATTATCAGATACGCAAGTCCACTTAATGTCTTTTCTTAATCTTATCAGATAGATTGTGTTACCAATAATCACTTGACTTGATCTTACACACGTCACTTGGGATCACATAGATTTTGTTTGGCTGTGGGACTCCACGCAGTTCTGTTGGAGCTTATATACTTTGAATTGTGCTTTGTGGTGGCCTGCCATTCCATGAAATAAACTGTAGCGTGTTAACTATCATGGGTTGCTGTAATAGTAAGGATGATGTCGAGAAAAAACTTGAGGAGATATTTCACGACGAGGAAAAGGAGGAGGGAAAATAACGCCTTGATTATGAACGGTCACGCAATAGCGGCCGACTTCAGAGGCAGATTAAGTACGCAGGGGAAGCAGTTGCCGAACTCCGAAGAGTGGTCGATAATTGGTAACCCCCTCGACGATTGTGGCTTTATCGACTTTAGCGAATTTGACGGCAGTGGGCTTTATGCCGTTCAGAGTTTGCATGGGGACACTGTCAGGTTTTCCAAGGATGTCCGTCTAGACGAAGAAACTGACTTTGTTAGTCTGGAAGGCCTGTTTACGTTTGAAAATCCTCTTAGTGACAGTGAGGAAGGGGACTTTCTCGAGGATGATATTATATTTGATAGGTCGGTAAGTGATTTACGAGATGTTTTATGAGACCGTAAGCTTCGATTAAGCTTGGCTTTACCCAAGGAATGTTCCATAGATAATTCCAGTCCAACCCACTGGTGTGCAAAAAGCAAAATAAAGTCAGTGGACCTGAGTTGCTATTAGCAGTCTACAGGTTAAATACCAAGTGGAAAAGATACTTCCTCTGTAAACCAAGGTCCTGAATCTAGGTAGTTAAAAATAAGACTCAGCGCCGCATGTTAAAGATGCCGTTTAATATCTTAAATCCATTTCGCAGGTGAAGCGTGTACCTTATACAAGACAACAGACCTACACAAAATTTTCTGAGGGTGTCGTGAATTTGGGATTTGACGAAAACACGGACGCACAGAGCGCACGGAAGCAGGAATCTGTCAGCGACGAAACACAGCTAGAAAGTTCGCAGAGCAAAGGAACGGACACAAGCAAATACAAAAGTCCTACCTAAGAAAGCAAAAGAAAAAGAGGAAACGAAAGACGCCAACTCCAAGGAAGTAAGTAGCTATTTTTGTTTGAATAAAACTGGCTTTCCGCTTAACATTACGTGTACTTGAACTATTCAGCCTGTTTATTCTGTGTAGTTCAGAATGAGTTTTGACATTGTTCTGAGGCAAATAACTTTTTATTTTCTGTTATTTCCAGTCCTCACTTGAATATTTTCTCTTGAAAAGCGATCATTTGTTTAGTATATTTTTATATTTGCTTTAAAAATGGATATTTCTTATTTACAGCTATTTTGCTGTAAAGTTAGGACAAAAAATACATGTCTTTTGCATCATTAACCACATTAACCAGACATTTCTACAGAGGAAGCCAAAATACGCGAACAAAACCGCTGTATTTGGAAAATTGGAAAGGAAAAGTAAAGCCTAAGAAGATAGAGAAAAACTGAACATATTTATTTTAACTTTGAATAAATATTAAAATGAATAAGCAACAAACGTTTGATTACGGTCTCCTCGGGCAAGGTGACTGCTTACCATTCAGAGGAACTGAATTTTTCCTAAATAGTGACCCCCAGGGGTTTTAACCTGGTGTGTATCCACCTTTGTGGCATGTTTAGTACAAGCCTGCTGGGGATGACTGTAAAAACATAAACAAAAGACTGTAAATATCATAAAGATAATGCCCCCAAGAAATATCAGCCCCAGATAACGACCCCTGAAAACCCTTGGGGTTCACTATCTAGAAAAGATCCGAGGAACCACTTCCAGTAAAGAGACCGTAGCGTTTTGGAGGCGCAGTCTTCGTCATAACTATTCTTAAGCCTCTTTCCTCCAGACCATCGCATCCAGAGCCTGTCATTCCAGGGCAGAACGAAAACCCCCAGTTCCTGCTCCTCGTCCAGCGAGTCGGACGAGACGTGCGATGACACTTCTCTACTGGAAGCTTCGTTCAGCTCCCAGCCAGACGTAGCCTCGTCGTTCCAGAGTGCCTCGTCTCTCTTCACCACCACCAGCGACCGTAGCAGGAAGAAGTGAGTCTTATCTGATACTTTCTTATTTTGTCGGCTGTAAATACTATTTGATTATGAATCGTTGCTATAGATATTTTTTTATGCATTAGATTCTAATTGTAATGTAATCTTCTGACACTTTAGTAGTAGCTGTGACTCTTGTCAGATTTAGGGACCTCTTGGGAGAGTGGATTGGGCTATGGTAATATAAAATGGAAAATTACATGATTTTTGTAGTCTTTACCCAATTATTATTATTATTATTATTTGAAGGGAGTAGACCGTCTTTTAAACAGGTCTTATTAAAAAGGATGGCTGTATTATGCAAATTTATCTTATATAGTGTCTTTTCTATCTTCCTTATGATTCGCTCTTCAGGCTCAGCGATGCTAGTCAGTTGCCGACTAGCATCGCTGAGCCTGAAAAGCGAATCATAAGGAAGATAGAAAAGACACTATATAAGATAAATTTGCATAATACAGCCATCCTTTTTAAAGTACAGAAAGAGATCAGCTATTAGAAAACCAGATAAATTAATAAATAAAAAAAAATGTAAGTAACGTACAGTTATTAAGATACGAGCTGAATTGTTTGACGGCAGTAATATGCAGTACACAGTGCAAGAACCCACTTGTGACTTCAGTTATACCAAGAAATTCACAGAAGACGACTCACACTGCTTCTAATAGTTATATGAAACGTAAATTAAGTTTGCATAGGCATCGCCTGTGTTATATCTTGTTTGCCCAACATAGTTCCCCTTCCTTGTCCAGAAACTTCGTGATTTTAATGTCTTCAAATGATTTTGATAAATCTTTCCTTGGTTATGTCAGTTTAATTTCTCATTTTGCAAAATTGTGGAATAATTTGGGAAGAGAAGTTATGTTTTTACATATTTCAAAGAGATGCATCTGCCGTACAGTGAATTCTTAATTTCTCAGTTTCCTAAGAAATTCCTTTGGGTACATTTTCCCCTGAAAAATGATCTAGTCTGACTGCCTACTGTATCTACAAGCGAAAACCCCATTTCCTCTCTTTCAGGAGCGTGCCTTCGAGAGAAATGAAAGCCGCCATGAAGGTGGTCAACGACTCCATCGGCAAACCTGTCCGCTCTGGTCAACAGCTAACTAATGCTGTTAACATCATCCAGAGAGAATGGTTTAAGGTTAGTCTCAAAATGAAGCATGTTTTTCAAGGAGGTGAAGAACTGTGGGCAGTTTTAGTAAAACCATTTATTTTTCTTTACATGAATGCTCAGGACATTTTCTAAAGCAAATTCTCTGCCTTGCAAATCAAAACTGGAGGAATGAGATAGTCTTCGCATACACAGTGGTTTATTTCTTTTTTCCAAGATCTAACAAGGTACCCAAGCTTCCTTCCTTAGCCCTGTGGACAGCCTACTTTCGAGGTGAATATGAAAGCCTGACATCACGGTGAAGGGGAACCTACCCTACACGTATATCAGTTCTCGTACACTTAGGAGAGACTGGGTTAGATCACAATGTGGTTAATGGCTTCTGTAAAAAAAATAATAGCTGTATCTATGAAACCTGCAGTTTCTCGCACAGACAAGTTCCCCATCCTTCTGATATGTTTTGTAAGAAAGTGGAACTCCATTGTCACTAATATGCTTGCAGGACTTTATTAGTCGTGTCTAGTTCATTTGCTTTACGAAGAGTCATACAAGGTGGGAAGAATAAAGGCAGTTTTAGTGAAAAATTATTCTAGTTAATGACTGTACATGTATTCAGTTTCCTGGTCATTTGTATGAAGTCCCCAGCCACACTGCTGTAATCTGAGATTGACACATTCCTTCTTCTTTCAGGTATCCAGCCAGAAGGACGCGAATCCTCACGCAGTCGAAGACTACATGGATGTGTTCGAGGATTATTCCAAGGCCCTCCTGCAGCGCGTAGTAAATCTCTCGGATGTGAATGTGAGTCACGAGGCCACTGACCGTTGATGGGCTTTTGTTTTGCATTCAAGAAGTTTGTTTGTGTGTGTGTAATTGTCAAATATTTTTGGATTCCTGGCCAGTATTCAGTAAGGAAGACTTTGACTTCTTGATAGCTAAGCAAGTTAGTCTCCAGTTTCCTTATTATTATTATTGTTGTTTAGAAGTTGAACCCTATTCATATGGAACAAGCCCACCAAAGGGGCCATTGACTTGAAATTCAAGGTTCCAAAGAATGTGATGTTCATTTGAAAGAATAAACAAAAGTTAATGGGAAATACAAAAAGAGATTCATTATTAGAAAAACAGGTACATTAACAAATTATCAATAAGTAAAAACGTAAGTAAAACATTAAAATACAAAGTCGAATTTCTTATCCAGTCACAAGACATCCTCTGGGACGCTGTTCCACGGGTAATCTGAGACATTAATGAATCACTTTGTCGTTCTTTAGGGCAACACGGCCATGCATTACGCAGTCTCCCACGGCAACTTTGACGTCGTCTCCATACTGCTGGACTCCAAGGTCTGCAACATCAACCAACAGAATAAAGCTGGATACACGGCCACCATGTTGGTCTCCCTGGCGCAGATTCGCTCCGAGACGCACGCCAGCGTAGTTCAGAGGTTGTTCCAGATGGGGGATGTAAATATTAAAGCTAGTCAGGTACGTAAACTGTATACCACTTTACTGAATGTATAATTATTGATTGACTGGTGTGCATTTTGTTTACTGTACAGAGCCACTCTGTGTACAAGACAGTAGTGTTGTACACAGGTGCTGATGGCTGCTGAGCTCGAGACATTTAAGTGAGGCTGCAAAAATTTATGAAAGTTGGTTGCGTGAACAGTGTACAAAAACATTTTTATGATGGAAATTATAATCTTTATTGTTTTGTATACATAAATATCAGGGTGTCATCACCAAGTCTCCTGCATCCTTGTGACCTTTTTATTTGAGCCTGAGTCATAATTTGTATTACTTTAATTCTAGTTTTCATATAAAAATAGTCATTAGTGTACAGGTAGTCCCCAGTTGTCGGCAGGCTTGGTTATCGGCGATCCGGTTTTACAGCGCTTGTCTAACGATGAAAATCAGCAATAATCAGGTATTGGCGCTGAAACATACCTAACAGAGGTACCGATCTCCGGCTCGAAAATCGCCGATTTTTGGTTGTTAGCAATTTTCGCTTACTGTTGCGCTGTCGAAACGGAACCCCCGCCGATAACCGGGGACTGCCTGTAGTCATAAAATAGTCTTTAACTGTGCAGAACACACCCAAGTTTGCAAAGCATGGCATTCAAACAAAATGGTTCAGGGGCACATACTTAGCCAACTCCCAGCTTACTTAAGGAGACTCGACTAATACAGTACTTGTTCTTCTGTCCCCGTACCAAACTCCATGTGAAGGGAGGAGAGAACGGGAGTTTATATGGATGCATTTGTGTAAAATGTAGTTCTGTGCCAAACACAAAGTTTATTTTTACAAGCGTATAAATCGTAAAACCACGAATCACCATTCAGAAGTGGGGACGAAGCAGATGAAACCAGGAAAGGAAAATAGCTGCTAGAAGTCCAGTTCAGGGAAATAACGAGGGATTTACGATAACAAGACAATAAAGAAGCCCAGAAGATTAACCCCAAAGCACAAGAGGAAGAATGTTGCTTGTAGATATGACGTTAACCAAAACAATAAGGGCCTTTCTACTGGGATGACATGAAAGTACTGCAGGACTCAGCGTTGCTGCCAACACAAGGACGTTGACTTTTAATGACAATGGGATTGAAGTTCCGAAAACCCGGTGCTTTTGATGTTGAACAAACGAAATCACATAATAGGCCGAGGAAAAACCGTGGAACCAAAGGTAACCAAAGCCAAGATTATTATGCAAGCAGTGAACCCTGATCAGGACAGAACCACAATTTGAAATTACACGACCATTAAAAGCAAAGTAATTGAACAAGCAGTTGAAACCTATGAGGACACAACAGAAGAGCAGTAGGTTACTCATAGTAACAGCAAAGCAGTGGGTCTGTAGCAGGCCAAAAGGAAACCACTGAAACAGTTCACAAAATGAAAATGAAATCACGTCAGCAGCACAACCCTAAACAATAGAAACGCGGGCAAGTCTTGAAGCAAACGGCAGTGCATTTCGGAGAAGACTGCTCATAACCATAGTATCCACTTATCCCTGAAAGCGTTCCACACATTCAAAGGGTATTTAATGATTAATGGGTTTAGAATAACAAAACAAAACTATCTCACAGGAATTCAGAGCACAAATTAACCTTTATCTTCTACTTCCAGCATGGCCAAACCGCCCTGATGTTAGCTGTATCACACGGCAGACTAGACATGGTCCGAATGCTAGTAGCTGCCGGAGCCGACATAAACATCCACGACGAAGACGGTTCGACGGCACTCATGTGTGCAGCAGAACACGGACACCTTGCCATCGTTAAGTTCCTCGTGGGCCATCCAGACACCGACCCGACGTTGATGGATAACGTGAGTTGTGCATGACCAGAGAAATTTAGTAGGCATCTGTGGTCACTCAGAGATTTATCCTTTAATACATTGCGTTTAGAATCATTCATATGACGCCCCTTTTATGCAGTTTAGAATGATAATCATCGTCAAGTGGCACCTAAACTTAATGGACTTTATCTAGCCAAAATATCTCAGAGTTCTAAGCATGTGATTACCAGGAGAACAAAGTGTGACACTTACATTAAAAAAGAATGTTTTAACAATAGACAACAAGTACATTACATTATGGAACTATATTGAAGACTGCAGTTAGAACTTTTTAACACAATAAAAACATTACTCGCATAATTTACTTTTTGCTATAAAAAGAAACTAAAATGAAAGGTAGACATTAACACATGCCAGTTAAGTCCAATTAATGACAAAGTTTTCACTGTTGTGATATGAATTATTTTTAATTAATCTGATTTGCAGGATGGAAGTACAGCTTTAACAATTGCAGTTGAGGCGGGACACAAGGACGTGGGTGTGCTGCTCTACAAACACATGAACTTGTCGAGAGGGTCATCGCCTTACTCCTCCATGAGGTATGGAACCGAAGTCATTTTCAGTCTTTCAGATGAAATAAAATATAGGCAACATTCTTCCTCGCTTGTCCTCCTGTGACGATCCTTCATATAATCGTTGTTACTATTCAGAAGATGAACCTTATTCATGAAGATGAACCTTATCCATGAAGTTCCAATTGCACGACATCGTCAGGGAATTTGTTCCACAGTCCAACGGTTTGAGGAATAAAGGACCTCTGGAACTTTGGAGAAGTTCGACAGCGAGGCACATTCACAGCTGCTGCTTATTCACAGCTGCTGTTCAGCGAATGTGGTTCCTCTCGTCAGGAAAATGGAATCGGGGATCAATTGTGAATAGGAAAGATATCTATTAAAATACAACTTAGGAAAAAATGACAAACAAGAGACCATCCGTCGATGGTCCAAGTCATTACTGCTACCATTAGGAAACAGAAACCTACCACCACAAATAAATCATACTGAAGTCCTCCTAGGAGCTGCAGTACCTCTAGATCTCAGCTTTCAAGAATTCAAACAAGTCTAAAGTCAAATGGAATGACTTACAATATCTTCTAGATAGCCTTAGCAAAAAGGAAGTCATCCCTCATATCGCAACTGCTGCTGTCTTGAGCAAGTAGTGAGGACTCTTTGCTCTAGACCTGGATGCCTCAAGAAAAGAGCAATGGTCCATAAATCAAACAAGTCTCATGGAAATCCCAATCTCTCCTGTTCAAATGGCTCCCCTACACTTTAACACAGTTCAGAAATCAACTTTCGTTGCCCAAGCAAGCTGCAGGGAGCTCCCTGGATTCCTGTCATGGAAGCACTCCCTACAAATGTCTTGTTCCTTCAGAGAGTATTCCAAGGGTTTTGTTGAGCTAAAGGATGCTTACTTATTATGTTACTCCATCACAACATTACCTTAAATGGAACTTCCTGTTGTTGGGATGGATGATTCAGGGCTATAGCCCAGGTACTGGGGGTTCCACATCAACACAGGCTAGACCTCAATTTGTGATGAATGCTGACAGTATGTCCACTATTTGTGGCATGTTCTGGTCGTAGGGGGAATGCCAACCACTCCTTACTGGCTGCTTGTCCCTATATAATATCCTGTTGCCAATGTTGGATGCAGTGTTGCCAGAATTACCACATCAGAAAAAGATCTGATCACCTTGGCTGGGGAAAGTATATCTACAAACTGGGACAGGTGCAGAGCTGAATGACCCACTGGGAGGATGCAAGGGTCAGCGTATCCAGATACCCACTGGAATAAAATATGATTAGAACAGACTGGAGCCCTCTGTCCAGATGGATGCCTGTGGAATTGTAGAGACGAAAGCTGAGGGCCTAGTGTTCCACATGAATATCAGATACCAGTATTTCGGTGAAAGTGGTATCACACGCAGCGTACCTGAAAGATCCCTGGCCTTCTACCACAATTTACCTTCCTGAAGAATGTCTGTTTGATGGGAATTTTTGGTTAATAACATTTTTTCCAGCAAGTAATTTGACTTGTTCTAATGTCTTTGTCATATCTGTAACTACTGAATTGCCGTCACTTGGTTGTTACTGTACAAACAAGCCAGTGATTCTGTAAAACACAGGGCTGTATCAGTGTTAGGTTACAGACTGAAAAAACTTTGTAGGCAGATAAAAATCCAGACATAAGCGTTCATGACGTGTTCGTAAGTTTCGTGAATTGTGCAGATTATACAGTAGATTACTGCCAGTTCCAAACTGCATCATCCATGGGTTTCTTTTTTCTCCGCAGAGTCAAACGATCTCGCACTCCTACGATGAACAGACCGGCAGTTACTCCTCCTCCAAGATCGTCGCGCCGTCGTCCCCCGGGCGATCCCGCAAGTCTTCGGCGCCTCCCTCCCCAGGAAGATCTAGACAGAGTTCGGCTTCACTCTCTAATTTGATGATATGATATAAAGCTAAAAGAAACTAATATATTATTCAGTACGTAACTTGGAGAAATGCACCATTAACTTTGTTCCCACCCGAAAGTGCTCGACACTTACACGAGCACTTACTTGTCCGTAACACATTGCGTACCATACGGTACTTTAATACAGACTACAAAGACTTAGGCCTCTTAAAAATCACTGTATAGAAATAGTAAAATGTTTAACAGGTCTGTAGGACATTATAAATGGCCCTATTTTATTTTCCAGCGACAGTTTCATATAACATATCTTCCTGTTTAACCTTGTGATATTCACTAACGAGAGGGTATTTTGTACGTCACCATAGTGGCTATCGATATACAATGAACATTTTAGACGCAGGCTGAACCACCTAACTTATTATGCTTGTGAGAACAGTCATACTATAAGAAGTACAGTTCAGATAAATGAATTTAAAGACATTATGAATCATAATTATAAAGAATACATTCATATCAAGACAATATATAAATCGTAATTATGAAACATTGCTTGAAAGCAACGCTGAATTCAGACTTTGCAAAACATCCCTGAAATACGAAAGGAACATTTCAACAATTCTTAGTTATGTCATGGAAATAGTTCATTATGAATACTGCAGTACTGTACATTTTGGTAAAAGTTGCAGCTCGTAATTCTGAAACAAAGAAAATATTTTAGAAGGCTGTTGTAATCAAATACACCTCCATTCCACTCGATGCTAAATACTGTACCCATCCATTATCCATTCACTCAGTGACTTAGGTTGAATCCGATAAAGTCGTCTTTCAAGTATGAAGTTATTCCTCTTTTTCACTTTCTTTTTTAGCCTTGCAAAATACTCTCAAGTTTAAGATTATTAACTCTGCTTGGTCCTGAAGTCACGCTTATGTGGAGAAGAACGAATTCAATTAACCTATGTATCATTTGCTTAGGAGACCTGTGGTAAGGTGAAGCCGAACTCGAGTCCTTTCGCTTTTTTGCAGTCGTGTGTAACCCGGAGTTATTAGTGACAAACATCTGAAACCTCGTTCGCCCTGATTATAAAAATATCAACTTAAAAGATTAAAATATCGCAAGTGAAGTTTAAGTGCACTTCCTTTAATCATTTTACTTAATGATATCTTTATTCAAATGTTCATCTCCAAAGGCATTTACTCTTACTCAAGTGAATTATAATCCACAAATTAATGGCTTTGCATTTGGAGATTATTTTTTAGACGTTCACCCAAGCATCCAACTTTTGCTTGCTGTCAATTCTCCTTTAACCAAAACCCAAGACAGGTCTTCTCTCAAACATTCACCGTAACCTGAACCATGTTTCTCAAGTACCAAATGGTTTGTCTTTCTGAATAAGCCTATATTTTTGGGGTTAATGGGATGCGTAACAATGCAAAAAATATTCATATCATTATTTTTATATCGCTAAGTGTATTTATATGTCTCAGAAGGCCACACACAAAAATTCATCCTCTAACAGTTTTCAGATGGTTCACGAACTGTTCTTGAACTCGCTTTGTCCGCGCTAACATTTCAAGTTTAACGAACATCGTAAGTGGAAGGAAGCAACTCTAACTTTAGGTATCAAAACTTCTCTTAACCCCTTCGTCACTTCTCAATGCGTTTCTGTTGTTGTTGAATTTTATTCTGTTAATATTTATGCTTCTAAATAATTAATTTATGGAATAAAATGTTATTTCAGAGCTGTCTGTCATTGCAACGCACCCTCCTGCGAATATGTTCCAGTACGTCAGTCCGAGCTGACGTTTTCCCTTTTCCTGAACACCAACTTGTACTGTACTGTGTGAACAAAGACTTCTATTAGGGCTCCTACTTTGCACCTAGACTCTCATAAAGCTAGCCTGAAGAACTATTCTTAGATGAACGCTGAAAACAGTGGCAAGATATAGCTTGAGAAGTTGGACAACAACGTGGAACAAGACTAAAGGGAAACAAATGAGAAACAACGAGAGCAGTCATGCATCAGTTGCAAGACAGAACTAGCATTTTGAGATAATGCCGAAAACAATTCACTCTCAAACAAAACAGTTTTGTGAACTTTTAAGTCTGTCACTCCCCATCCAGTGCAAGACAAGGTTCCCATATAGTATTCAAATCTAGACATTTTGAAATTCTGAAATGGGAAACCCAAGAAAGTTTACAACTAGAAATTAAACAAGAAAAGCATACTATACAGCATGGACCTGGCCATATAAAACTCATCTGTGACAAAAGTGATTACAGTAGTTAAGCTCAAGGATACTGCATCAGCTTTCCTCTCAGTTGAACTTCAGGTACTCACTGACAAAAGTCTTCTTTCTGCTAGAGTCACGCTTTACAAAAAGTGTACCAACATCACACTACATATTTTTACACACAAAAATCATTAACTTACGTCTCGTACAACTGGAAAAATGACTCCTATCAGGTTATTTTATTTGCTAATAAATTTCACCTATAAAAATCTAATAAAAATGTCTTTGGAAGGTTTCAAATATCAAGGAATTTGGACTCAGTTGTATGAGCAAAGTCCAGGTATTCACGTGACAAAAATATGCCTTTGGAAGCTTTTAAATATGGAGGAATTTGGACTAAATTATATGTTCTAAGTCCAGGTATTCAAGAGCATCTCTCCACAACTAGGCAACCTTTTTGTTTTTCGTGGAGGGGGCATGAACACTCTTCAAAGAATAAAATTAAATTCAAATACAATGAGCTGATTCTATATAGACTGCATGATAACCGAACTGGCCAAAGCTCAACTTACCTAACAGTGACTGAGGAAGTGTTTGGAGAGCTGTCTTCAACTGTGCTGCATCATAACCAGGATATATTAGACCAGAGTTTACAGAGTTCTTGACAAGTAAAACTTGACCCTTTCCAATTCATCTTCGACAGAAGACCTCCATTGCAATTTCACTATCCAGGATTTCCAGAATACTGTAAGTGGATCCCCACTTTTTTACGAAGAACATGGACTAACCACAAAAACAATAAACCAGGTTTGTTCACGCCATGGAGACTGGTTCAGTTAGAGGACCTACACCTTACTATTCCCACTTTACAAAGTAAGACAACTCCCTTAATAGATGATTTCAAAACTTTAGTCAGTATGCAAAGGAAAGCAAAAATAGGAAATCAATAACAAGCAAACAGACATAAGGTCCACACTCACCCTTTCTTAGATTCAACAGAAAGTACCACTGAACAGTTATAAAATATTCTCCCAGTGCAATCCCTAATTACTTTAGAACATCAACTTTCTTGGGGGCTGTTCCTTCAGAAACAGCTTAGCAATTTCTCCTCCCACTACACATCAGCAAGGAGGCATGCGAAGTTTGCAATCTTCACATGACAGCAAATTTTACCGACTTGCAATTTTGACACTTGCAAAAACAGTACTAAAAGCACATTAAACAACAGGTCTGAGTAGACTGGGTTTTGAGGCAATAGCCTTAGAAAATCTAGTTCAGCAAGTCCAGGAACCATTCTTGGGCAGTCAGAGTAACAAGGAGTGAGAGCAGTCTAACACAGAGCTGGCAAGAACTTGTAAGCTGGTAATTAATGCAACTGAGGAAGACAATGGCAGGTTTATTACAGCCATGAAGTGACCAATTAAGACAATGCAACCTAAACATAACTTCATATGGTTTAACTAGCATCCACATGTACATTTAAGATCCAAGGGTCATTACGAACTTACAAATTTTTGTAGGTAATTTGCATTTTTCCTGAAGGCTACTCTGATACCCATATTAATCATAAACGTGGCTGGTCGCAATTAGAATAACTTGGTAAATAAGTAGCTTGGATACATGATTATAAGCTACTGGAAAAATGAAAGTAAAAGGTAAATACCAAAGATTGCAAACCCCACAAGTCTGCTCACTTGCAAAAAATGACTAACAGTGTTAATCCCCACACCTTTAAGCAACCTCTGCTGCTGGTTCAGTCACTCTTTAAAAGCTCCCTAAGTCACAAATCTCCATCCCATTTGTGAAATACTATATGCCTTGACCTAAAAAGAACTCTCGGTAACTTTTAACCTACAAAGTAACCGAACTTCCAAGGTTACGATTAAAACATAACACCAAATATTAAAATGACTTCATTGGTTACAAGACCAAACATGTATATAATCTGACAAATTTATCAACACATTGCTTATTGTCTAAAATACACCTCACGAGCAGCAAAACAATATTCTCAAAATCTAACTTTTAACAACGGTACCACCTCAACTTAACGGATTGCTTTTTTATATGCTACCATCTTAGATAGAATACATTTTCAGATTAAATCTCTTAAAGTATATGCTAGTTTGGGTTAGGAACTATGTGGAGTGCTGTTAGCTACATCTAAAAAATATTCAAGTGCGGCTATAATAATGTATAGAGTCTTTGTTAGTTAACACACTTTGTGACTTGTCGAAAAACCAAAAGTGTCTATCACATTAAGTTGAGGTGCTACGTAGTTTACAAATCCTTCTCACCTTTTCCAGCGTCTTAATTTTTCCATTTTATTACATTCCTTTCAACCCAAAACTAAAAATTGGTTATACATTGAAGACATGGTCCCGCCAGGATAATATTTCGTACACATGCCGATTTACGTACAGCAAAACGCCAGCCCTCCGGTAACCAGGAGCCTCAGTCAAAACACACATTGTTCCTTCATATAGCTCGACCTTACCAACAGGAAAATATTAATCTCCAACTAATACAATACATACCCTAAAACACAAGTCATATCAAATCTGGATACTGGTTTTAGGGTGCTCAAAAATAAACTACACATATTTAAATATCAAAATAAAATGTTACTTATTTACATATTCGAAAGTAGTTTAACCAGACCACAGAGTCATGTGTCTAAGCTTGCAAAAGTTTTGCCGTAAAAAGGGTTCAGTCCCGAATGAGCTGAAGAGGTTGGGCAGTCCTGTGCAGACAAAAAGTCAATCAAAGAATGGATTTTGTTGCTTTGTTATATAATTTACCCAACATCATAACACCTTACCTGTAAATTTCAGTCTAATTATAAGAACCTGAATCAAAATACTGTACTGTAATTTCACACTAATGCTGTTTCACTGTGCCCCAACTTAACCTGGCTTAACCTTTACCCTCAACTGTCATGCAACAACACCTAGCCTTCTACTTCGGAGTACCATTAGAGTATTGGTGAATGTCGTGAAACAATCTGCAGCAATTAAAGTAATGAACAAAAGCTGAAAAAATGGAATACTGCATAATTCTCCATGCAGTGCAAAGGAGGTTAGTTTTTGAAACTCATAAACTTACTCAGCACAGTAATACAAGAAAATCCCATCTATTAGAAAATGTCAAGAAATTGAATATGAGATATAAAGGTACTGAAAAAATTCCCTACATTTTTATCAGTTGAACTCAGCGCTCAAGACCTAGGTTTCAATTTCTACTATCCTTCAGTTTGTCTACACATGGAGGCAGCCATTTTGGAAGAAGTATATTAAACAGTGATGTATGACAAGGCTGTAGTATTAAGAAGTGCTCACAAATTGCTGTTTTGACTGTTTTAGTTTTACTGTGCATACAATAATTCATTTCAAATATAGACACAGTAACTCAACATTCTTAAACTTTATATCTTTCAAGGTTGACTGACATTTTAATACATGTAAAATGGGATGTGATTTTTTCACTAAACATCACTGTTTTGTACAATACAGTGTAGTGTAATGTATTATCAGTACAGAAATTATGTAATATTAATTCCATTCCTGTATAAAATATAAAATGCATTAAACAAAGTTATTAAATAATCTTTTGTAGGCTATCCTAGCCTACTATGGTTTATACATTTCCATTTATTTTTCAGAAAAATTTTACCTTTGGCTTAATTCTAGTTTTATATTATATCACCCACATATACTGTTGATAATTACATTAAAGATAATTTACTGTCGTTAAAAAAATAAATACATACTAAGTAATCTGAAGGCATCTCAGTTACTTAAATTTCCCAAATTACACGAGTGAATTTTCGAGAACTTCCCAGATTACACAGTGCGTTACTAATTTATTTTAGCTAAAACCATACACTCTAAAGATCATATTAATATTTCCTTGTGAATTTAAAAAGATGTACTACTTGAAATCAGTAATTTTTGTAGACTATTCAGTTAATAACGTTTGATATGTTACGCAGTCTTTATAATGATGTTCCAACTACTTGAGAATATTTGCTGGAAGGAAAGTTATAAGGCTAGAAAACTATGCTAGTCTTATTCATACAGAAAAAGTAATTATGCTTTCTAACTTGAAACAAATCAATAAACATTGACGAATGTGAAATGTACAGTGCTGTCCTCACAAAAATATTTATTGAAAAATGGAGGTGAATAATGTTTTTATCATTTTAGCTGCCCTGCTATCATAGAAGGCTGGATGCTGGATGCTGTATTTGGTATTGTGCTGTTAACTGAACCATTATCAGTATGTAATTAGCTGTAAATATTCGGAATAACAAAATGAAATTTTGTTTTATAAATTCAAAACAACAGGATCACACACCCGGTCAATATAATACCCTGATCTTTAATCACACCTGTGATAAATCATTGTGTAACCTCCCACAGCAAAACCTTACTCAACCCTTTGAGATTTTGGGGAGCTCCGAGATTCATCACTGACAAAGTATATTCTTGACTGATTATGGGCAAGGCAATGTTTCACTTTTAATGCTTTATGTGAAGTTACTTTTCATGTTATAAAGCTGCTTTTGGCATCATTCTGAACCTAAATAACTTCACTTTACTATAGCACAAGATGAAGAAAAAGTTGAAATGAGATGCTGAAGTACGCCCAACATTTTCAGCAGATGACTTCATCAGAATCTCAAAGGGTCTTTACTAACAGAAACTTTCTACAAGACTGATATGTAGTTTCATCCCCAATGGTCTCCTCTCAAGTAGGACTGATCTCATGCATATTATGAGTTTCCTATTATTAAGTTTACAAAGGAGTTTAAATGAGACCAGTCCATCACGCATCTAGACACAAAGTCCCGGCACAGCCACCATGAAACTTGAGGACTCAGAAGAATGGCAAGGAGTTAATCACTGGTTCTTTTCCCTTATACAATGCAAATATCTAACTACACAGCTGCGGAGGGTCATATTCAAATAGTAAAGGACTGTACACTGCAGTCTCATCGAATCTAAAGAAATGTTTATGCCACATTCAAGAGTCAAGGAAACAAGATATCAACATTACATCAATTAAAAGTGCAATTTGGTGGCCACACAAAACAACTCCAGACCCAACCTAGGTCCTGACCACAGGTTACAGAAGGACCAAAACATACACCTGCTCTTTCTTCCTTACGAAGGTAGTTAAAGCAACTATCATTTTACAGACGACTAGTACACAAAACATCACCGGTAATGAACGTATCCTACCTAAAATACATGAATAAGGGAAAACTCTGTTTATTGATACAAAACCTTATCCTAAATTATTATTATTATTATATTATTATCAAGTATTTAACTAGATAACAGATTCTAATGCCTGGACTCACGTAAGACTTTAGCCCAAAGGATTCAATCTTAAACAAGGAGCATAAATTTGAGCACGAAGGAGCCGAAGTCGACGGCAAAGTGGGAAGACGATAAAAAGAGCGGATGAAAAAAAGATAGATATGCAAGGGCCTTCAATACTACCTTCAGTGGCTACGCAAGGCACACTGTACGAAGTACCTCCCTACCGAGCTATAACTCAAAGTACTGTACACAGTGAAGCCTCGGAAACAAAAATAAAACTCCGTCTAAAATTTCCCCCACACAAAACAGAACACAACACAGATTCTTATCAAATTTATCATACAAAGGCACATCAATGTTTTCCAAGTGCATGATCTACCTTCCCTAGAAATGTTGGTGGCTTTGGAGCGTGAGACGCGATGCTCGTCGCTACTCGAGAAAAAGCTTAGACTCGAAGGCTGTACTAAGAAGTCCTTTCCTTAAGCTTCTCAATGACCGCCTCGGGCTGCAAGGAGGGGAATGCACGTCAATAGTCTTTGTAGTGGTGGAAACAGTGTTCAAAAACTCCTTAATAATAATAATAATTATATAATAAATAAAACATTGTTTCATGCATATAAACCATTGGTATACAAGCTACTTTTTTTTTTTTGGGCATCTGTAGGCTTCATTCCCAAGACCTCCTCAAACAGGGATCATTGAAAGAGCCCATGTCTGTTGAAAAATAAGGATAACTCACACCTGCCCTCAAATTGGAGAATATGGATTTTGAAAAGCTTCCTTCTTATGCCAGGATCAGTAATGGTGTGTTGGCCACTAAGAGTATCTCTTAGTTGTGAGTCTGAATCTCCTCGAGTGCTGATTAAGTTTCAGTTTCACTGTCAGTTATGCAAACATGCATACATGTGCAGCCTTTGCACAAATGTGCATTTACAGAAAAGATAGAGGCACTACAGAAGTAAGTGCACCATACTGACATTTACTAACAGAGAACTGAATGAGTATCGTAAAACGTACGCTATTGAAACTAATTTATAATTTCAGTCGAACATCAAAAGGCTTTTAAAGCAAGTGTTCAAAGCAGAATATGATAAAGAAGGCCTCATCATTGGCGTTCAAAGCTGATGCTCCAACCAATGGGAACTAAAAAATCTTGACATTTATGTCTCCACAACAATAACACATCAGTCAATTACTGATCAGTTTCATCACCTCGCTATCAGATTAGGTCTTGTAATAAAATAAGATAGTTTGTAAACGTGTGATACTAAAATACTTGCGGGTAATTCTACCAAAAAGTTCCTCCGAGTGCCACGTTTAGTTACAGCCTCTCAGGGATGAACGTAAATGAATGATATCTCTTCTGTAGAATTACCATAATTCTGTATTAAGGAAAACCGGATGTACGTACAGTATATATCATTGCCAAATCAGGCTAACCAGGCGATGGCAAAAAAATATCGAAATGTTTCCATCCAACAAAAACAAACTAACCAACAACTCACCGAAACAAACCACAACGAATTGGCCTTGAATATCCCTCGTGCTATGAATCCCATCTCTTGTTCGGGAGCAATGACGTGCAGATGCAGGTGTCGGACAGTGATGAAAGGGGGCATGTGAAAACCTAGCCTGGCTGAGGTGGGCGATCCCCTGAGCTGTTAATACCTCCTTGCTCAATGTCACCATTTTTTCAACTGGTGTGAAACAGAGGGAAGAAATTATAGAGATTTCTGGTTTTGTAGAGAGGATTTCTCAAGTCACATAGATATGTTTATTTTCTGCATTCTTCAATGATTCTCAGGAAGAGCTCTGCAGCGAGATGTTGTTTATCGACGAAATTTTGTGACCGAACAATGTAGAAAAGGGAGTACTTGATGAAGTAAAGACGAGATAACTTGAAAAGTTTACCGAAATGTTGAAATTTACCATATTTTGTTTACATTTTCTCATCAAAACTCAAACGGGCTTTTCTGTGCAAAAACACAAACAAAAGACAGTCAATTTCTCTCACTGTTTCAGTAGATTTTTCAAGTAATATCAATTTTCTATATTGTTCAGTCCAAAAATTTCATTAATAAACAATATCTCTGTGCAGAACTCTTCCTTTCAAGCACCTTAAGTAATGCCTACAGTGCACAGCATGAGGTGCACTGCCGGCACTACCCCACCCCCTACAGGGCATGTTAGACAATGATATAAAACCCCTGAAATATAACACAAAAATATTTCTCTCAAAAATCACAATTTTTCAAAGTAAACTGTATTTTTCCTAACTATACAAACCCGAGGTCCTTTACATTACATTTCCTAGTGTAAAGGACCGACGGTTTGTACATCGTGTCGGAACAAATTGCCCTTACCCATGGGTACGTGCTGCGCCGTAAGATGGCGCACGTCAATGTAATGGTGGCGCGGCACGATCAAGTAGTGATGGGGTGCTGCCGGTCGCATGTCGGGGAAAACGACAAATTCATCGTCCTGCGTAGAATAAAAAAAATATGTACTGTAACTTTGGCAAAAGCTATATATTACAAAAGGTTTGTTAATTTTGTAAACAGTTTTTGTGGATACAAAATACCTGCTGTGATGGTTTCAATTTGCAGTAAGTTATTTAGGAGTTACTTGTCCACATTTTCCTACTAAATGCAAAATAATTCAATCTTTTTCCTGATCAGTATTATCACTGACTAAAACTTTTACTCTCTTCCTCCCAGGTGGCAAAGGTTTTACACTTACCACCAGATGGCAAAGGTTTGACACTCTTCCTATCAGATGGCAATGGTTTCAAAATGAGAATTACACTCAAAATACATAAATTTTCAAAATAAAATTTATTATTCGGATACTTACTACTGTTAAGGATAGCTTATATCTCCTCGACTAGAGCTCTCTTTAACAATAGGTAAGTTTCATCCAAAAAAATAGAAGAGTAGAGGAAAACAATGGTTGAAAAACAAGAATCCAAAATGAAAATCTAATACAAATTTCAGTTTAGACAAAGTTTAACAAATTTCACACACCACGATGCTTCTCCATGAATTTCCTGGCTCTAGCCCCATAAGTTTCCAATCACCCTGGTTTGAATTTCTGTACAAACACCATTCTTAATTTTGTCATTCATCTGTGGGGGAGAAGGAATACCTAAATGGAGACCTGGACGTCTGTGGGGACTTCAACAAGCACAGACATAAAATTCAAATGTTTACATGAAGCTTCAACAAGCGATGACATCAAATTCAAACTTTAAAAGGCAACTATCACGAACAGGAGGTCTGTGCCTCCTCAAACTATCTGTACATACTAACCTGATGCACTATATTACTTGGCTCCACACCGTCACTAATCTTGCAAAAGATGCACTTGCTTCGCTCCGGAGGGGCTGTCCCGACATCACCGCTCATTCTCCTCTTTTCTGCAACACAAAGTCAGGTTATGGAGTGGCTGGTATAACACAGCGCGGAACATAAGACCTGAAAGATTAAATGTAATGGGAGTGTTCAGTCATACTATCAACAAGGTTACGTTTCAGAGATACAGAACACTGCTCTCCACTGCATTTCTTCACCGGTTTTATGTAGTGTATGAAATAGGATATAGAATTTAGGCCGAAAGCCATGCACTGGGAAATATGAGGTCATTCAGCGCTGAGAGGGAAATTGACAATAAGGTTTGAAAGTTGTAACAGGGGGAAAACCTCTTAGTTGCACTGGGAAACCATTTTTATTAAAGAGCGTGGAAAGTCAGACGGAAGAAAGAGAATATGAACAGAGGTACAGTAAAAGAAATGAGAGAGGCTGCTGCAAAGACCCTTAAGTAGTGCCTACAGTGCACCATATGAGGTGCACTAAAGGCACTAACCCCCTTCCCTATGGGGTTCACTGGTTTTGTACCAGGTTAAATGCTAATTCCCAAATCTAAATGACCCTTCCAGAGGTACCCCACCTGAAGGACTTTTCCGCTCTCTCTTTCTCTGCAGGTGAGTTCGGTGGAAGAATATGGGAACAATCTGAGCCATCAGGTCTCCAATCATCTGAACCTAGATTCTGCACAAACCTTACCAAGTTACCAAGAGGTTATAGCAACTGACCCAGTTCCAAAAAGCTACACTGAATTTCAGAGCATGTTTGCTTTGTCACAGCGAGGATTGTGGTTCTCTTGTAGTGCCATTTAAGAAATTATTAACTGATATATTTGAGCAGTGAGGGAAGTGTCAGGGAGTGGGAGACAGAGATAAGTATTAATAAGCAGAAAGCTTCCTACAATCCTTTTCACAACCAAGTACAACCTTCCCACTGTTCTTATTCCTCTCATACCAATTTAACTCTTCAGTGGGGAATAATCTGCGGAGACCTGGCGCCAACCTGCTGGTACCTGAATATAATCACTAATAAGCTGAGACTGTAGGCACTACCTAAGGTTCTTTGCGATGTCCCGTCGGCCACTAGCTACAACCCCTTTTACTGTACCTCCATTCATATTCCCTTTCTTCCGTCTCGCTATCCACCCTCTCCTAACAATTGACAGTGCAGCTGCGAGGTTTCCCTCCAGCTACACCTTTCAAACCTTTCTGCTCTGGCCTAAATTCTATATTCTATTCCATTCTCCTAAACAGGGACTTAAATTGAGTCTCCTTTCAATGTGGCATGGTACAGGGAAGGTGACTGTGAAAAAATGCTTGGATTTATCATAATTTATGCTATTACTGTGTAATTGTTTTTTCCAGTCCTTCTACATTTTGCTAAATTGCTGGAGGTGTTGCTAAGATTAATGGTGAGCTTGTTTATCTAGGTTTTCTAAGCAGCAAATTACCTATCATAAATATCATGGCTGTCAACACTAGATATGAATTATTTACTTATACTACTTATTCATACAAGCCTAAAAATATACAAATGAATTTTAAAAACAAAATTTAGTAAGAGCAATAATCCACAATAAGCTGTTACACTTTAGACAGGACAACCAACTTCTTAAAAGATTTAACAATCCACCGGACTTCAAAACAACTTCTCCATGTACCCCGGAAAGAGGGAAATTACCCTCCTCAGCCTGGCACTAACTCCTCCTACCGGGAGGAGATCACTCGGGCATCTCAATACATTTTTTATTAGTCTAGGTGAGGTTTGCCATGTACAATGATCACAAACAGACAAATTAGGCTTAAATAAGTAGCAGATTGAAGCTTGTGCAAAAGATAGAACTACTCTATATAGACAAGATTTTTTGGGGGGGAATTTGAAATCTCACCTGCCAAGACTCGATAATCCGGAGTCGTCTTACACTGCAAGAGTAAAGATTTGCTCAAGTTGCCAGAGGTCTGGATAGCTCTCTTCCAATAACAGCTTATCATCTTTAAGGAAGAAACCTCACATTCATTAGGTCCGTGAAAACTAAACGTACCGAATGTTTGCTTATCTAATTCTGATCTCAATAAATTCTGACGTATGAATGAACGATAGTAACTTCTCTGGCATCTTAAAATAAAAGCCCACTGACAGAGTAGCTTACGAGATTCACGTTACTAAGAGACAGACACTGACTATACGAGCACTTGAAATTCATCGAACATGCCCTCCAGTAAATTATACCGCTGCAAAAAAGGACCGTATGTATTGTAATGTCTTGACATATGTCCTTATCTAAGGCACTAGATGGCGACAGCAAAAATGCTGAAGGGTAAATATATCTGCAAACTATCATTACTGTATTTCTCAATATCAAAGAAGAATGAGTTATTGCCTCTAAATTTAAATAACATCAGTTCTGTCATTTTTGGATTGGGTTCAACATTTTGGTTTAAGTATTTTAGAGTTTTGCAAGAAAAATAGTTTAAAGAACATAAAAAACTATTAAGTACCGGTTTCAAGCTACAAGTATCTCAAATAAAATATATACAGTAGTTATATTTTTTGTAACTCATAAAATATACCAAATTCTTAAATTAATTTGTATATTTCATAGGAATACAAACCAGCCATAGGATTATTCCTCACTGCAAGCCGGAAACGGCCACTGAAGCTTGGTAAGAAGGTGGTATAGGAGGTTGGTGGATTAGTGCGGGAAAACCCTTACTCATCTGCCATATACCATCACTTTTTCCTTATTATTTTCCTTGGCTACAGCAGAAGACACAGCGAATTAGGCAGTGGAATTGCGGCAGTACGTTATGTGCCTGATACCACGAAGGCCACTTACACTGGCCAGACAACCAGCCGAAACAATGGCAGCAACACCAGCGATTGACATGTTGCTAAGTGCTAGCTTGTGGCAAGTTAGTAGGGGGGGGGGGGAAATCCCCTAATCATCGGCATACCTCTGATTTACCATCTTGTTACAAAGATTCCTCAGGCTGAGGAATGCTTCTACACACTTTACCGATGCACATTCTAGAACTTGAAACTAGCTATAGGTACATTAAAATAACAGCAAGGAATTTCAACAAAAACAAAAATGATTACTAAAAAAAGCATCAATTCTTGAAGACTCTACCCTAATTACATTGATGTTAGCAATGTTTGCAACATTGAAATGACATGCCAAATATAAATGAAACTGTGTTTCTGACTTACATAGAGAAGTCGACTGCTAACTGACTGACTGGGGGTGGGGGGTTATAAACTATTTCAGAAATGGCCAAAAATATAAAAAATCATTATTGGGCCCTGACTTAGCCACCCTGGCTATGTGACAGCACAATGCCCTAAGTAAGGTTAGGTTAAGGGTAAGTTTGGTTAAGATGTATTAAGTTTTTCGAACAATTCTCACACTAAGTCCGTAAGTATGCCATAAAACTGGATCATAATGAAAGATAGTTGCAATAAATGCGGAAATGTGACTTAAGAGAACTCCACAACCACACAAGATGTATGACGGTTAAAAAATCACAGTAGATGCAAGTGACTTCAGTATATAAGCGAATACCACAGGAAAATGAGAGGAGGCAGACGTTCAGTACCAAGCGCTTTCAAACATTTATTTCTGCAACGTCGGGGCACGAAAAATAAAATAAAAAAATGAAAAAGATGTACGATGTTATTGACAGTCACAAAGAAACTATAACGATATATGTGAGTTTTCAAGTTTTAATTATTGATTGCTTTCTCTTATGATGTTATTTGGGATGACAGCAACTTCGAAGGAAAAAGGTTTGGTGTTTGCAGTTCTGTCGTAAGAACTTGGCAAGTGGAGTTTCGATTGGCTGAAACTCCATACGAGAGAGAGAGAGAGAGAGAGAGAGAGAGAGAGAGAGAGAGAGAGAGAGAGAGAGAGATTGTGCAATTTGCCTAATTGTCAATAAAGAGAGAGAGAGAGAGAGAGAGAGAGAGAGAGAGAGAGAGAGAGAGAGAGAGAGAGAAACTGCAATTTGCCTAATTGTCAATACAAAGAGAGAGAGAGAGAGAGAGAGAGAGAGAGAGAGAGAGAGAGAGAGAGAGAGAGAGAGAGAGAGAGAGAGAGAGAAATTGTGCAATTTGCCTAATTGATCATACAATTTCATTTTACCTCTTCTTCATTACCATAGCCTCTCTGAGAGAGAGAGAGAGAGAGAGAGAGAGAGAGAGAGAGAGAGAGAGAGAGAGAGAGAGAGAGAGAGAGAAAATCATACAAATGTTAAAAAAAATTTAAAAAAATTCCCCATGTTTGAAAATCAGCCTAGACACTAAAAAACATAACTCAGCAAGAAAGAAATAATATTAACACCAAAATTTCGACCTGTAAATTACATAGGCCTATGCTAAGCTACGTATCATGCAAAATGGCTTCATTCGAAGTAGGCCCACTTTCAATGACCCTCGCTGTTGTGACGCCAATTTTTTTAGACCAAACGATCAATTATGAGTATTTAACCTCTAATTACATTAATTTGAACATCTATAATTATGGACGAGGTCACAAAATGACCGTCAACTAAGCCTATGCCGTAGGCCTACGGACGTGAATCCTATAACATTGTTATTCATAAAACATAATTTTTATATAAATATATAAAATTATATCTCATTATCGACCTAAAATTGTAAAAAATTCATAAAACAATCTAAAAACAAAAGCCACAGGCCTATAAGAACATAATACACACCGTAAGGTAGGCCTATTCCGGCAATCTCACGACGTAGCCTTTTCTTTGCTTAATTGCGGCGTCACGGTCGACGTAGGCCTATTTTAAGGCTCTTCTGGTCACGATCTCGATTATTTAGGCTTCAATTCGGCATAGAATTGGGTCCTAGCTGTCGAAAATAGGCCTAAATATGTGTTATGTCACTTTGGTAGTAAATATCGGGTGGTTCCAAATTACCGATGGAGATTTGGAAGAAGAAGAAGTTGTGTCATGGTCTCTTCCTCTTCTTCTTTCGAAAAACGGTTAAAAACTGTTTAAAGAATTGGAAAAATATAATAGAAATTCAGATGTTTATTATATATACAAAATGGAATTAATAAATAAGGGAATAAACTAATATACATAGAAGAAATCGAAGCCGACTTGGAAGAAGAAGAAGTTGTGTCAAGGTCGATTCCTTTTCTTCTTTCGAAAAACGATTAAAAACTTTTAAAAACGTTGGAAAAATATAATAAAAATGCAGATATTTATTATATGTATAAAATGGAATTATTAAATAATGGAATAAACTAAAATACAGAGAAGAAATCGACAATAACTCAATTATATAAAAGAATTAAAGACGACGTTTCAGCTGTCATGAATGAAACCACGCTCAGTGGTTTGTATAAATTCATTATTATTCATTATTAATGAATATTACAATAGGATATATAGAAAATTAAGAACTTAAATGAATGCGTAATAAGTCGATTATCTAAGTAAAACTATAACTGAAGATATTGAAAAATATTAATATATTATAAAAAAAAATCGTAGGATTATGGTCATGAATATTGCAACGTAAAAAGATGAATTGATGATTAGGTTCAAAAATGGAAAAAATCTGATCTGCAGGTGTTTCATTTAGAGTAAAAGGCATAACAAATTCTAAGGAAAGAATTGCAATCTCCATAACACAAATATTTTACAAGAGATCAGCTAATCAACCAAAGTCTTTGATTTACCGGACCTCAGTCTTATAACCCACTGACCACAAGCACTGATAATGCTCCTGATAAGATTATATCAATGCCTGGCTTCATTTTACAAATAGAGTTGCATCGTTTTCACATTTTAATGTCTTGTTTACAAAGCAAACAATATTGTTTCTAAATAATAATAATAATTACTAAGACGGAAGTAAGTCTGTGCATTGTAAGCATTCATTTGTTTTGATGCATGGCGTTAGGCTGATAGGAAAACCTAGATTTTCTCCCATAAATCTTCCAAGTGTCTTAGAATAGATAAATAAAATAGTATTTTGTATTCAGCACTTGTAAACAGCCTTCTGGAGCAAATGAGTTGAATGACTACAAGTTTAAATGTGGAATTAATTACACCTAGACTTATCAGTTTTACACAGAGAAAAGTAAATTTATGTATATACTCTGCATTTATGTGGTAGGATTCCCGTAGGCCTAGAAAAATATAGAAAAATAAAAAAAAATATTGTATTATGTACATATATATTGATAAACAAATCTAAATATGATAGATATTAAGAAGAGGACCAATTACTGAAGAATTTTTGGGTCCAAACATTACCAATAAGCATAGCTTTGTTTTCTGCCATTAGATATTAATGTTTCGAAACCTGTACTAGATTCAGGGATGGAACATTTTAACTTGGCTTGCAAATTATCATTAGCAATAATTCCCTCACCAAATCTTTCGGTGATATTTGCGTCAAAGCAAAATGTGAAAGGTTACTATCACTCGTGTAGGTCCATAGACCTATACATTGTAGTTCCATGAAGGTTTGTCACTAATCCTAAATTTACTTTTCCCCTCAGATGGCTTAGTAAAATGTCCTTAAACCTTTGCTAGAAATAAGATATCCAAATTTTCAATATCAGACTATATAAACGTTAACAAGATTCCAGGAGAAAAAATTAGACCCATACCAATTTTATTAATTATTTTCATAAAGTGTTGGTGATATTTATTTTATTTTTGTAACTTGTAGATCCCTGTTAAATTCATAATTTTTTATAAATGCAAGATTTGATTAGATGGTGGGTGGGTGTTAGGGGGCCAACCCATACCCACTTTTTTGGCAACGGGAGGGCCAGGGCCTCTCCTACCCACCCGGAACCAACATGGTCACGCCCACGAGTCGTCTACCCCACACACAACCACCTGATCTTGAGAAATCTACAGCACAAAATGAAAGAAGTCAATTTAAATAAGACAGAGAAATGAATATGTAATATTATGTGGGGTGAATGTCTGAATAAAAGAGAGATTTGCCCAACTATCTTACTTGGGAAAAAGATAAAGTGTTTGTTTCCTGGGAAAAAGTAATTGTTTGTTTCTTGTTTGAAAAACTCTTTAGGTAACAAACAATTCACCCACAATTGTTTTATTATAATATTTCGATCTATTCGTGCAATAATAAGGATTAATTATTTTTGTGAAGATTGAAAAATGACGGAGAGTGTGTTGCCGGGTTTATGGGCAACGATATCGGTCTAATTTTGACCAGCGATCGAGTTGGATCCTGTCTGAGAATTCCCGTCTTTCCTTGTTATCTCAATCATCTTGTTATCTCAGTTAATCGAATTCAAAACGAAATATAACGAAATCTTGCAATGTTTTACAATAAACGATTATCAAAATGACGAAAAACTCCCATGACAACAAGCAAAAAACGCCTCTTTTACAAATGTTATGGATTATGTAAGACCTTTGAATATCTCCTGAAGAAGAAAAAGAAGTAAAAGAAATCTCGTCAAAATTTATAATAAACAATTACCCAAAAACACAAAAAACTATAATAAAACTAACCAAAACCGCCTCTTTTACCAATGGCCTCGATTACGTAAGACCTCTAAAATATCCCCTGAAGAAGCAAAAGTCACGGAAGGAGAAGAAAATGATAAACAATTATCCAAAATGGAAAATAATTTTAGGAAACTAACCAAAAATGCCTCTTTTACCAATGGCACCGATTATGCAAGACCTTTAAATACCCCCTGAAGAAGAAGGAGAAGAAGAATTACAAGTCACAGAAGACGAAGGAAGAAAAAAGGGTAAATAATCACCCAAAAAAAGTAAAATATTAATGGAAAACGAACCAAAATCCCTCTTTTCACCAAAATAATACATTTAAACACCCCCCGAAGAAGCAGAAAGAGCAAAAGAAGCAGAAAAAAGAGAAAAAGAAGCAGCAGAAGTCAGCAGAAATCCCGAGGAGAAAAAGGAAGAAGAAGAAGCGCTCGGTCTTGTTATTGTCGGCGGCCGAAGAGAGAGAGAGAGACGTCCATCATCCCCTCTTTCTATTATGGTCATTGGGTCAATTAGGGTCATTTCCACCGACTGATTGACATGGGCGCGGCGCAGAGCACCCGCAAGATCACCCTCGTCGAGGACGATAAGGCGGGAGTCATTAAGGTGAGGTTTAAATAGGGGAAATGGGCGTATTTGGATATTTTTTTTCGGGGTCGTCCGACCCTTGGAGGGTCAAAGGTTACGGGGCGATTGGATATAATCCCACCATTTTAATTATTTGTTTTTTTTTTATTAAATTTTATATATTATTTAATAATTGGGTTAATTATAGGACGGTTCAGGCTTGACGGGGTCTGGGGCATAGCCATGCCCCTGCCGGGTCAGGGCACGATGCCCCAGGGTAGGTTAGGCTAGGTTAGATTAAGGAAGGGTAAGGTCAGGTTAGGTTAAGGGAAGATAAGGTCAGGTTAAGGAAGATTAAGGTTAGGTTGAGGTTAGGTAAGGTAAAGGGAGGTTAGGTTAAGGGAAGATAAGGTCAGGTTAAGGGAAGATAAGGTTAGTTTAAGGGAAGATAAGGTTAGTTTAAGGGAAGATAAGATCAGGATAAGGTTAGTTTAAGGGAGATAAGGTCATGGTTAGGTAAGGTTAAGGTAAAAAAGGTTAGGTTAAGGGAAGATAAGGTTAAGGGAAGGTAAAGGTAGGTTAGGTTAAGGGAAGATAAGGTTAGGTTAAGGGAAGTTAAAGGGAGGTTAGGTTAAGGGAAGATAAGGTTAGTTTAAGGGAAGATAAGGTTAGTTAAAGGGAGTTTAAGTTAAGGGAAGATAAGGTTTTAGTTTAAGGGAAGGTAACTAGGGAGGTTAGGTTAAGGAAAGATAAGGTTAGGTTAGGTTAAGGGAAAGTAAAGTTAGGTTAGAGTAATGGCATCACAGGGCAACCTTCAAGGTATCCTGTCTCACTCTATATTTTTACGTAGTGATAAAATGTTGCTTGAGATTTTTACACGATAACGAGTGTCTGTGATCGAGCGAGACGTTCCTTAAGCACAGATTAGGTAAAATAAGTACAGTCAAGTTGTCAGCTTGAAGTATATGCTCAGTTTAACAAGTCAAATCATTATTACAGCTGAATTTGAAAGGGTCAGGTATTTTTAGTCATTACAGGTCAAAAGGTGATTTCATTTCATTGTGTAATGTATAATTCAAAGTTAATTAATAGTGATAAACTTAATACTAATAGCAGTTTTTTACGAACATTACCGTCATATCATGCTATTAGTTGGCCTCACAAAATTCAAATAGAATTTGATGCCAGTTAAGGAATTAAACTAAGATAAAATCAAGTATTTTACATTCTTTTATGTTCGTAACACATTGACGTAATTTTTTAGCTTCTTGACATTTCATGACGTGAATAGATGGTAAAATAAGGCTTCATTATTCAGTTTTTTATGAAATATATATTACTACTTCTGATGAAGGAAAATGGTCTAGTGATAACACTTGTACCTTAGTTTAGATTAGGTTTCTAATATCTTCTTTTGGCTTTAGAATCCCATTCAGTTTCTGTGCACTTTTAATTTGATTTCAACTCATACATGAATTTCTTGTATTTACTTTCAGTTATCTGAAACCTTAGCACAGCGTCTCAGAGGCCAGATCGAAGGTCAGCAAGCTGCTGCTGCAGCAGCAGCAGCTGCAGCTGTAGCTGCTCAGAAGGCAGAACAGGAAACAGCCCAGCAGGAGCCATTGCATGTTTCACCACCCCCTCCTCCCCAGGCACCCATTCTCCCCACACCACCACCCTCTTTCATTGAGAAGCCGCTTCCCATATCTCCTGAACCTCCAAAAGTTCCTGAAGTGGTCCCCATCCCTGAACCCCCTAAAGTCCCTGACGTAACACCATTACCAGAGCCACCGAAGGTTTCGGCCGCTCCGGAGCCAGTCGTTCAAGAACCCCCAGAGCCTTTGGTGTCAGAGCCACCAGCATTCCTGGGTGAGTTCCTCCCTCCGGATAGTGTAGATGTTGAGCCGTCTTTGCCTCTTAGTAGCGAGAATGTTCCCTCCGACGAGACTTCTCTCTCTGTTTCTGTTCAGTCCCCTCCCCCTGAACCAGCCCAGATTGAGGCAGTGGACGACACTAACAGTCAGATTTCAGAGCCCAAACAGTCCGTAGAGACCGAAGTCTTTGAGCTGGATAGTCCTGCTTCTGTTGAGGAAATTGTTGCTTTTCCTGCTGACTCTGCTGAACCTCCTGTCACACCGGTTGTAGAGGGACTGAGTGCTGTCGAAGAAGCTGTCATTGCAGGCAAAGTTATTGAAGCTGTGCTGCCCTCTCCCGAAACACTCTTGTCCGCAGCCTTTGCAAGCGATCCCATAGACAGTAGGTGTAGGAGTTAAGACCGGCAGGTTCCAATCTGCCCCAGAGGATGAGCATGATGCCGTAGATTTTGCTACTTTTTCCTCCCATTTTCCAGAATATGATCCTTTTAACCGTTCTTTCCCCATTCATATTCTTTGTCCATCTTAACATTGTTATTGTCCGTACAGTTATATCGCAGATGTGTCCTGTACATACGTTTTGTACTTGCTTTTCTGATGTGCAAAGTTCTGGTTTATTTCTTCAGTTTCTAAGAGTACTTTATAAGGATTGTATTGTTGTGAAATATACAGGTATGGCTTGACTATCATATATAAGCTCTGGCTTCAGGTTAGCATTTTGCATTCCTAGACGGGACACTTTCAGGATAGTGAGTCAATATTTGTGATTTTTTTAATGAGAATATGAAGAGGTTTTTTATTATTTATGTGCCTCTAAACGATGTACTTTGATTATACCCTGAAATGTGTTTGGAACACAAGGGGATGAATTATATATGTAATTATAATTTGGAAATCAAGTGTTTGAAGCCATACAGTAGTACATTAGGTTATTTTTATCAAGCTGTTTTTCATATTTTGTGCTGCTGTTTTGCTCTCAGTTTATCAGAATATTTTTATTGTTACTCTCTTCAGACATATTGTACCTAATTACTGTGCACCAAGTCAGTTTTTACTGTTTGTTACAAAGCAGTTTTAGAGGACTTTGCTGGTATAAGTGGGCTGTAAATTGAATAGCAACACCTATTTTTTCCATTTAGCATGTGTCTTGGTAGGTTAAGATGTCCCTATTACTGGTATCATACGTTACCATGACTCTGCCTGCCAAATTTTTCTGGTATTATACCCCTAACTTTGCTTTGCCAATTGGACTTATCACGTAACACGACTAACAGTGAGGGGTTTGAGGTCTCCCAGTCTTAACCATTCGTCAAACGAGGTGTTTGGATAACAAGTCTTCATGCTTTTTGCAGCGATTGTCCTGTTTGTGTTGTACCAGAAGTGTGACGGTGATATGTTCCAGCCCTCAGAGTCTGTTAAACAGGATTAATACCTTTTAATATTCTTTGTATACTCTTTCCTCTTTTGCAGCACCAGAGAACCAAACTGGCAGTAATTTTGATATGGTATACAAAACCAAAGATTGTTTATTTACTTTATTGATTCATAGTCAGAAGACTTGAGGTCACTCTGCTTTTAGCCATGCACGATGATTAACTCTAATTTATTTTTAGACTTGTATGCAAGAAATTTTGAAGTTACAGTTATGCTTTGCAGGGAAGCTTTTTTTTTTATTTCACTGATGAATGTAATAACATCAGGGATTAGATTTATTATTCAGGAGTTTGAACATGAGAACTTGTAGAGAGGAACATGAACTGTTGTACAACCTAGGCATTTTATGCAAATTATGCTTCCTAATAATATTTATCAGTATGAATTCTTGAAAGATCAGGAACAAGTCAAAAACAAAGTATGGGAAGGAAGTGTGTTTTTAAGTCAGGGTTGAAACTAAAGTGGGTGAAGATTAAAGATTGACTGAACATTGAGGTCTGAAGATGGGGTAGGATCAGACGTGTGTAGGTACGATCTTATTTTTATTTTATTCATTTCATGGTGTGTGTGTGTGTGTGTGTTGAATCAGTCAGCAGAATCGTAATTTAAGTTTCTCTCTCTCTCTCTCTCTCTCTCTCTCTCTCTCTCTCTCTCTCTCTCTCTCTCTCTCTCTCTCTCTCTCTCTCTCTCTCTCTCTCTGGTTGATGTGATTCTTCTGGGGACATTCCTGTGGGAGCTGATAACGATAGTTCGTTGGTTTGCTGAAACTACTTGTAAAATCTCTCTCTCTCTCTCTCTCTCTCTCTCTCTCTCTCTCTCTCTCTCTCTCTCTCTCTCTCTCTCGTTAGTGTCGTGTTCTTTAAGTGTTCAAACATTACATTGTTGATATTATGAAAAAAAATATACTCACCTGTCCATGTAATTGTAGGATTGACAAAAATTTACAATCACCCAAAATATGCATAATATTTATTACTTGTTTTGTACATTGCAATTAAACTGTGATGCCGTACAGGTAAGATCTTTCACATTCAGTTCACACAGTACATTGTGCTTTACAAGTTGTCGGTGTGTAGTGTATCAAGGTGTTAAAAACATTATATATTGACTTTAGGATGGAGTTACTTTCCTTTCTCCAGTTACAGAAGCTGATTGGTACTTAAGAATCTTCTGTAAGAGCCTTGGGAATGAATACTTCTCATGTCGTACAGAATGACGTCATGTTTAGGGTACACAAGATTAGATTCTCCCTACGCTGGAGTCATATTTAATTCATCCGGTTTGGGAGAAGTGGTTTAAATGACTTGAGGCCGATATGAAGTCTTGGTAATTTTTCATGCTAGATAGTACAACTCATATTGTCAGTTTTACCATTTTCTCTGTATCACTGAATTGATTAAGGTTTTTATCCAGATTAAGCGGCATTTATATGAATCCGAGAAAGCCTCAACTTATGTTTACGCTTGTTCGTCTCTCGGGTAAACAAAGGGATTCTCTAGATGACTCACTCGTGTTTGCTGTTTGTCCAAAGTTTGGACTAGAATGGTATCTCATGTGGCCACCTTTATGTTTTGTCAAAGGGAGCAATGACATATCGATGTGCTTGACCAGTTTTATGACACTCACATTGTAAGTAGCAGATTGGACTTGGCGCCGCCAAGTTCCGCAGGAAGCTTCTGTCGTACACGCGCAGATTGGAAAGAGGAGGAGTTGGCCTGTGATGGTCATGCATGCACAGTGTATATACCCAGATCCCACCCCCCCCCTTTCATTCCCCCTCAACCCCCCTAACCTCTCATAACACTGCAAATAAGACATATTTCTTTGGAAACGGACAAAATTGATATGGAGCATTCTAACCTGAACACGACTTTAAATTATCTGTTGTATTTTACATTTACAGAATTCTTTTCCCAGTAAGGTAAAACTTGACACTTTGGAAGTTTATGTTAGATTTTGATATGTGTGGAGGTTGACGGTTTAATTGATATCGTATTCCTATGTTATTTTTTTAGGTAGTAGCGCTCTCTCTCTCTCTCTCTCTCTCTCTCTCTCTCTCTCTCTCTCTCTCTCTCTCTCTCTCTCTCTCTCTCTCTCTCTCTCTCTCTCTCTCTCAGTAGTTTGGTATCCTGCAGTAATAGGATAATTGTGTATTCAGTTCTATCACATTTAGTGGCTCTGTGTTAAACATTGTTTTTTTTTGCACACTATCACTTCATCATTGAGAAAGCGTTTAGCATATTTTAGCTTTTATTTCGTACATTCATCCTTTGAGCGTATATCTTCCTCACCCCATCGTTTTGTGCTCCTTAGAACCTTCCCCAGGTATCGAATGCTCCATCCGTTCATTAAGAGCATCAGGTGTATTCTAGGTGGGCTAATATTTCCTCCCATTTGCAATGGACAACAAATTGCCCAGTATGATAAGTAGAAAACTGTCCTCGGGAATTCAAAGCCACATTTTGAGTCATTGAATGGGATATGTTTTGTGCTTAGAGCAGAAAAGTAAAGAAAATAGATTTAAATTTCAAAATGCACTAGATTTACTCACGTCGGCTAAAGCTAAAGATAATTTAAACGTTATATTCAACACGGGAGAAAATTCGTTCAGTAATTTTATACTGTATATAAACGATTCTTGAATGATTGCTGATGGGAATGAGGCAGTTTTCTAATTAGCGCTCAACACCGAAGATTTTTCTTGGGTATAAAACAGTAGAAATGTGTCTTCCCTGATGATGGCTCCTACGCTGGGTTTCTGAGGAAACATAACGCTGTGAAAGTATGCTTGGCTGCTGCTAATTTTGCTTCCCACGTAGCTTAAGTCTGTATTAATAAATAAATTGATGTGTTAAGATTCACAATGTTCCTTTTGTTATGCAATTTTAATACATTAAATTCACTTACATTGCTGTTAAAAGTTAGTGGACGTGATACCAATTAGATAGATGAAAAATGATGAACTAATGTAAGGTGAGAATGGTACACGTTGAATCCGAGTTTGCAGGATTTCCAGGCTAATCCGTTTATCGTTATCGTCATCAGCAACGCAGTCTGCTCCCATCGAAAGCGTTGGTCAGGTTCCAGTTCCAGTTGTTCCACCTGTGGCGCTCGTCGAGGAAGCTGTCCCCACTCAGATACTGCCAGAGGCTCCGTCCCCCCCAGATGTCAGTGTTGCAGTCAGGTATGTGGCGAGGTTGTAAAGTAGACCTTTGTTTCTGTAACTTTGATCGAGTCATACTTGTGTGTAGGGGAATTATAGTGTACTTGGAGGTCCTTATGTCCAACAGGATTAAGTTGATAAGCAATTGTTATTTGAACTTCAATGCTATCGGAAGTTGCTTATGAGAAGTGACGAGGGTAGTTGGAAAAGGGTGTGTTGCAACATTGGAAAATATTTCTGTAGAGGGATATACAATCATTAGGATTCTTGCATAATGTATATTTAATACCATGAAATGTATAAATATTTCTGCCCATTTACAGAATAAGCAAATTCATCATTTAACCGAACTGTCTAATCAATCAGCATTGTAAAACCCAACCTGAATTCATCTAAGCAAAGAAGAGCAATTAGTTATGCAAGACATTTCCCCCACTCAAAAAAATGAATGATCAGTCCCTTGTTCATTTTTATCATTCATACATGTTTAAATGACATTTTACACTTCTTCATTGGATGACTCTGTTTGCAGGGCTGGTCCAAGCCCTACATTGACACAGCCTGCTGGGAACATACCGCCATGGTCCATTTACGCTGAGGAGGCCCACCTGATGGTCATGAGATTACGCGAGGAGAAGGAACAGGAAATCAAGAAACTCAACCAAGATTGGCGTGATAAGCTGGACGCCAGAGAAAAGGAGGTGAGTGTTTTGAAGCTGTAGTGTATGTAACTGATTTGTTCTTGAGCAATTTCCAACCTCATTCAGTATTTTCATGTATGGACAGTGTCGTTGCTCTGAGGATGAGTACACCGTTTTTAAGGGCAAAATATGGCGAGATCCGTTGACTTCTTTTTGGTCGGCCCGTGAAAATACATTCCAGTCTTGCATCAAGCTTCGTGACAGATTATAATACTGCAGGCGTTAAGAGTTCAGTCTGGTCCTGTTGGAAGAACAACGTTGTTTTAGCAGAGTCCGCATGGCTGTCCAGCTTCTACTCTGTCTTGTGCAAAATTTCCACCTTTTGTTTAAGAAACTTGATGTGGCTGAAGTAAATACTATTTGGATTTGGAGTAGTTCCTTTGAAGGTCCTCTAAGTGGTTCTAGTTCCTACATTGCTCAGGTCCCCAAAGGTGCCGTTAGTTGTCGAGTCCTGATCGATACTTTTAGATGCAAGATTGTTGAGGAGGTTTCTTTTAGGGTATGACTTCCTCTTTTAAAATCCAGTTCAAAGAAGACTCATGACCTTGCAAACTGGATCATTAAAAGTTGATTCCTTCATTTAGTTGCTACAGTAACCCATGACAAACCAAAAGAGGTTTCTGTTAGGAGAATGCAGCATCAACCTCTTCTGATTTAACAGGAAGAGCCAGGCCTCTGTGAGGTATAGAATGCTCAGGCCTTTAACTCTCTCATCAGGACTTTCATGAATTTATTCTTGAACGAGAATTGAAAATGGAGCAATTTGATTGCACGTTTTGTTTCTGCCTAGTCTATTGGTTTTAGCTTAACTGTTTCTCTCCATTTTTTTATAGTTTATTCTTTAAATCAGTATTTCTTTTTACATACAGGGCTGCTTTCCCTGTTGAGGCCCTTAATGTTGTGGCATTCCTCTTTTTCTAGAACTCTTGTATTCTTAGCTTATTGTTCAGCTCATGCCCCAGCTCAAATCTGTGCTCTGTTAGTGATAATACTGTAAATTTACACTATTTCCTTTGTTAATCTGCTGTCTTAATAACTATTTCATACAATGTTTCACTCATCTATGTCTCATAGCACTGACTTTGTTTCCAGTCGTAGTATCCTGTTTTAAATAATATAAATCATGTTTACATTAATCTCAATATCATAATTGGGTACCAGTTTGGTTTTCTTACCCGTAATACTACATACTTTCTTGCAGTTCATCAAGATGGCACGCCTCTCCGAGGACCAGGTGGCCAGCACCCTGAAGGAAGTGGAGGGATTGTTCATGAAGGCTTCGTGTTCCCCCGTGTGCCAAAACCACCAGGACGCCGTCATGCACTGCTACCAGGACCATCCACGTCAGTCTCTTCGGTGCGCCAGGGAGGTGGAGCAGTTTGCACAATGCGTGGACCTTTCACGTCTGGTTAGTGCCACTTGGTTCTTGCTCCTGGGTCTTATATATGACATATTCTGTTTAGTTTTTGTGTATATGGAAGAGTCTGTAGTCTCTGCATTGCAGTGATATTAATTGTGTTAGTGTTTTGTTTTCAAGTTGCCAATAATATGTGGGATCAAGCGTAGTTCTTTTTTGTTTGTGTACCAGAGCTGAAAAATGGCTTGCAAGGTTATTTTAAAGTAAGTCTCTTTCTCTGCAACACCCCTGAGGATTTCGTGCAATTAGAGCTTGAAAAGTTCAAGGAAGATGCAATGCTTAAAACATTTCACCCTGTATTTTAATAATTATAATCTTTATATTTTTATCTATTCATTAATTTAATTTTCATGTCTAATGACATTTTTTTTTTCTGCAACTTCTATACCTTCTTGCAAATGAATACCATATTTTTTGGGAGCTTGAATTTCACGTCAATGGCCCCCATAGGCTTCTTCCATATGAATAGGGGTTTATCGTCTGAATAATAATATAATAATAATAATACCCTTTTCAGCAATCAGTTATGAAGCAAGAAGCACACTGAGGAATCATCACAATAAGAATGCCACATCAAGCACTGCGTCAGCCACAAAAAGCACTTGGAAGTGAGCGGACCGCGAGGGAACATATTAGCAGGCTATAAATGTACAGCACTGTTTCTTTTGTTGGGAAAAAAGCAGATGTATATGTCATAAGATTTTGAAGAATATTCATATTGTACAGTCATAATCTTTTATTAATTAAAGTATTCACAAAAGTTCTCCGTCTGTGCGAGATGTTTCGGTCACCTTACAAGTACTCTCGATCCCTTGGGGGGTTCTTCTTGGCAAAACGTTTCTCTGGTCTGCCGATGAAAGAGAATGTGGTTAAGAACGATGAAGGAGTCTTATTTATTAATTTATAATACTAGGAATTATGAAAGACAGGATATTAAAATATCCTATCTGCTTAAAAAAGCTACGTTACTGTATAATCTCAAGCAAACACATGTAATCCTTCATAAATTATTGTACCTAAGCAAACTTGCTCTCTATAACTGCACTCAAAACATAGCAGTTTAAAAAAAAAAAACTGCATTTTTGACATTTTTTCTTGATAATACTAAAATTTTAATTGGCAATTTCCCAGTTCTCACCGATTAACAGCTGAAGTTGTATTATTTTATGAATATGAAACCATACCCAAAAGAGTCTACCAATTTGACAATAAAGCTTTACGAAGAATATAATGAATCAGATGGCAAGGTGGACTGAGAAATGATTAATTCATTTGAGGTTCTAGGGTGTCATGACAAATTAAGTTTGAATCATATTTAAAGTTAAAGATGAATAGGTGATGGAGAGGGCTCAGACAAGTCCTCGGCAAAATCCCTACGAAAATAGTACAAGTGTCAGTAGGGGTCCTATGTCCACCAGAAAAGTTGGTACACTAACATACTTGGACGAGGACTGAGACGAGAGTGGATATTTGTGGAAGGAATAATTAAGGCATTCTCTCTCGATTGAAATTTGAGCAAAAGCGTGAAAAATGAGTTCATGTGGACTATTCACCAAACAACCATGGGATAAATGAGCAGCACTAATCTAAAGAGCCAAAATGTTACTTGACTGTACAGCTCGTTTGATGTTAAAAGTGCCTATATCCAACTTTATCATTCCACCTCCCTCAAGGTGCTGTCACATGGGCATATTTTCCAGTGGTGAAACTATAAGTCGCAGACGTTTGTCACCTTGCAGCCAAAAAGTGGCACCTTTGTGAGAAGTATGGAGCAGAAAAGTAAATTAACACAATTTTACGTCAGGAACGCCTTTCCTGGATGAATTCTTTTCATATGTGTTTGATTTTAGGGAACATATTTTGACATCATGAAGGGCAACCAGTATATGAATCGAGGAACTAAATGTAAATTTGATTCACTTTTTTTTTAATGCTAAGTACATTTCTAGATTGAAATGACTTTTCTTGTGCTCTAATGAGATATTTTATGGTAAAATTAAAAACAGAAGTTAAACGACTGAAATATTTTCCGTTATAACAGAAATCCATCTAAATGAGCCCATAAACTTGCCAGCAGAGGAACACAGTTTGGTCTCTGAAACATAGCAATAACATTCAACCTTTTGGCATTTCTATGGTCCCCTCCCATTAGACAGAAGTTAAATGGTTCATCAGTAATGTCATTAAAATGTTCCTCCCTTTCAGAGGGTATTCTATACTAATACATCAATGCAACAAAAATATTAATAAAAAATTCTGCAACAAAAAGACTTCCATGTTCTTGTTTCTGAGTGTTACAAACTGACCTCAAATTAAATTACTCTGGAACTCCAAAACCAGATAGCTTGCAGGTTTGCTAAAAGAAACTGGAATAATAATTTGAAAAAGTAAGTACGCAAAAAGTATCTAATACCATTTTTTCCATTTAATATGATGGTATATGGTAATTAGTGATTTATTCACTCCCGGTCACTCTGCGCAAGTAAATGCGAAAGGTCCTTACCTCCAACACTGAATTTTTATACTGCATGACAGGTGTGAGAAGATTACAGCCGTAAGCTTCATTTAAGGAAATAACTTGCCTGGTATGAACATGCAAAACTGTTTACAGACACCACCATACTTTGAACATTCAGAGATGCGAACAGGATCGCAAATTAAAACTGTTCTGAGTGTTCCCCTTTTGCCACCCGTAAGTTCAAGTTTTGTTCTGCATGCCTATTCTATGAATACAGAACTGTATGTACAGTGTATTGTGTTTTGGGATGAAAAAAGGTTCAGTACTATACGTATAAACTTTATATCATACTATACTTAAATGGGTGTGAAGACTACACTAACCAACTGAAGTTTAACATATGAAAGCTGTCCAGAGCGTGTGTGAAGACTACACTAACCAACTTAAGTTTAACATATGAAAGCTGTCCGGAACGTAACTTGTTCTTAAGTAGGGCGGTGTCTGTATAAAATTAATTTTTTATACTTAATGTTTCCTGCTAGACTTCTGAATTCTTGTTTTAAAAAAGATGATAAGATATCTTAACCTTTACACCTACAGCGCACACGTACACTTAATTAACAACTATGCAACCCAGACATAATTACCAGGAGAGTGGTACTCACTTATGATTCCAAGGGTGCTTTGTAGTGAACGTTAATTCCCGCAGTTCCTTGATAACAAAGAAGGGATGCTGATTACGGAATAGCTTCTTCACGGCACCTGCATTTTCGACTTTCAGTATTGTATCCGCTTTGGAAGCTTCTGGTAGAGGCTGAAATCGGTACCCAAACATTAGAAATATTCAGTCACTGGATGATACGGAAATAACAAGTTTGGCTGACTCTACATAAACATATGTTAGTTTTTTTTTCCCAGCAAGAGGTTTTATGTTGTCTCAAGATTTCGATCAAATGCTAATGTAAAAGAATTTACAATGAATTGTAGCTACCCTGGCTGCAAAAATGGCGATATTTGTGCAGTACCAAATAGTAATGGCTACAATTCATACATCTGATTTTAAAACATACGAATGATTACCTTCCACAGGGCTTAAACACCATACTTTTAGATTATTCTAACCAACGAACAATATAGTTATGATTCAACAATCACTTAGATTAAGCGATGGTATTATAACGCACAATAAAACCAGACATCCCTGCTCTTTATTGAAAAATTTGTGACACACAAACCAGAACAGTTGGAGAACTACAATATTCCTCATCAATCTTATCTAATTACGAGAAGACTCTCAGTTAAGTAAGGTCCTGAACAGATTTGCCCATTAGGAATGTGCATTACCAAGCTATGTAAGAACATGGCCCAAACATAAACAACCCATTTTCAGACTCTTAAAATGGTGATAAGATTAATGCAGAGTGCAGATCCACCTTAAAATGATGTCCTGCACGATTTAATGGATGCAACTGACTCCCATTACTACCACAAAGTAACAAACAAGACAGTTAGATACGAAAAGAGCACTTGAATATATCCACTTCTTATGTTTACCTTCAACTCTCTCCTATTACTATACCGCAATTTCTGTGGATGCTTTTCATTACTGTAGCTCCTTATGATTACAGTTTAATTAAGATAAAGGCTTTTCAATGCTCGGCATTCATCAGAGCTAATGGAGAAGTAATGGAAGAGGAAGAATGTCATGTTATGGAAGAGAAGGCGCAAGCTTTGGAAGGCTTCGAACACTCACTACTTTAGGTCAGCACTAAGAAGGCAGTCGGAACCTGAAAGGTCTAACTAAAGCAAAAATAGATTATACTAGGCTCCTGTTATACGTGAGTCATTTCTTCAGGAAAAAGAGTGAAGAATTTATGTTTGAATAAAACCTGTTCCTCTCTACACAGAGGAGACATGTGGACTTACCATGAAAAACTGAGAATATACAGAAACATGACAACAAAATGGTGCTTTTCATGGCTGGTTTACGATTGAAAAGTCATTTTACAAATAAGAAAGCATCTGAGGAATGTGGTGTTCCATGACTGAAATATATTTTTATATCTCAAAGACAGAAGCTCTGGAGAAACCCTTAAACATGTCTGTTTAAGGAGTGGCAGATCAGGAAATGAAAAGACACCATATACTGTATCGTAAAGGCCATACGTCCAAGGAGAAAGGCAAGATGGAGATCTGAGCCAAAGTGCGCAAAACTGAAATCGTATCACATCAAAAGTACGTCCCCAACGGGGACACAAACCTAAGGAACATTTAGTGCTATTTTCCCTTTTACATTAAACATGCAACTAGATACTGTATGATGGCCAATCATTTTATAGACAATTCTATAGACTGAATAACGACGCTTCACTCACCACTGTCATCTCATAGGGAATCTGAGGCTCAGGGTGCCAAGCCACTATAGTTTTGCCATCATCTGTAACCACGACTGCTTCTTTGCGACCAGGGGTACTTGAAGCGCGACGCACATTCTTTACAAATCCCATTGTACCTGAAATAATAAATAGACCCTTTGATTATACAATATTTAGCAATGTGCAGGATTTTGTTGCAAAAATGCCATCTGAGTCAGCAAAACGTTGTAAAAAATACTGATAGCCACAGATAAAACTCTATCAATACAAACATTCTTGCAGGATAAGCTAATCTGAATTACTAATCTAAATCTAAAAGAAAGGTGTTCTATTTTATGATGTCCATCTCAAATAGTTAGGCTTCGTATTTGCTTCAACCATCCCAGATTAGATAAAGGCTTCTTTCTGTACCATTCCATTATGAGAGACTGAATCAGAGGCAATTAACCAAGTCGACGCAGTCCCTCTATATCCAAGTTTCTTCTCATATGGGCATTGGAATGGCCGTCTTCTATAACGGCACTACAATGTTTCAATTTCTAATTCATGAATTTATCAGGCACTCTACTCTCTCCTGTAATGCCACATAGGAATAACTAGACAACTTTTTCCTTCATTCACTAATGTTGGATAATAGTAACCCCAGAATCAGTTGGCTTGGTAATCTTTTTGTTCATGATTTGTTCCACCTAAAGTTTCCTCTTTCAGACAACAAATTATCAATCAAATTCAGTGACAGCTCTTCTACTGTTTAATTTATATGAAGACCTTGGCACTATGATATACACTGTATCTTTAAAAATAGCATAAGTAGCCCACATGGGCAAGGATTCTGAGTTTAAGCCACCTTGCAAGGATAGGACATTTCATCATCAATGCTTAAGGTTAGGTTAAGGTGTCCAGAGAAAGCTAAGCTGGAGTCCAGGTTAGGTTAAGGGGTCCTGAGAAAGCTAAGCTAGAGTCTAGGTTAGGTTAAGGGGTCCTGAGAAAGCTAAGATAGAGTCTAGGTTAGGTTAAGGTGTCCAGAGAAAGCTAAGCTAGAGTCTAGGTTAGGTTAAGGTGTCCAGAGAAAGCTAAGCTGGAGTCTAGGTTAGGTTAAGGGGTCCTGAAAAAGCTAAGCTGGAGTCTAGGGTAGTACAAGGTGGGCATCCAGTTAGGTTAGGATAGGACGTCAGCATTTCGAGAGCTGTTTGTTTCCGAAGTCGATCTTTTATCTCCACCGTAGAGAAGACATTTCTGACATGGTGTATATTGTATATTTCTCAAACAGCTTTTCTTGTTCTTTCTTTCATTCTTGAAATCTTCAGCTGAAAACCCTTGTGGGCAGAATCGACAGACTATGAACCCAAGAGAGAGACGACTTATAGGAAAAGGTGATTAAATCAATTTATATGAGGGAATAAAAAATAAAGTTGAAATTCAGGAGACGTGAGCAGAGAGTAGGAATGAATTTGTGCCTCGCTTAAATATTTGGAGATCAGAAGATTCCATAATTGTATTAGGAGAACTATTTAGCATTCTAGTTGCAGCCAAGATAAAGACTCCTATCGAACTGAATCGTATTAAACTTGATATTAGAAAATTATACAAATTCTCTGAAGGTATACCACCACAAAATCTAGTGCCGTCATATCTAGTGGTTTCCTTTAGTCCTACAAATTCTGTAATGATTTATATTGTCACGGAGCAATATACCTAATACTATAATGTCCGTGAACAAGGCCTTCTCGTATAAATTTGATTAAAATTTATGGCTGTATAAGCAGAGGTTAATTTATAATAAAGTTTCCCAAATTTCTAATTTTTTTTTGATGTAGGGGAAAGATCATGTAATCCTTTAAAAGCCAAAATATCTGAAAACTTCAATCTACAATTTTTCAATTTTTATTAGACTTAAATTAAATTGTCACAACATAAGACATTCAAAGTACCTAAGCTTCTTTGCTAAGGGTATTCCTATACTAAACCATTACATTGTACTTCTGTATGTACATTACAATGTACTTCTGTATGTGAAGTTATAGAGAATATAATGTATAATGTCATTAACCACTACAGAACTAAGTTATACAGAATAAAATGTACAACGTTACTACAGTAATCATTACAGAACCATGTTACAGAGAATACAATGTTACTAATCATTACAGAACCATATTATAAAGACTACAATGCATACAATGACTACCCATTAAAAAAATATGGGAAAATCAGGTTAATTTTCACACAAAAAACAGCGGCCGCCGAAGACGTCCAGCGAAACAGTGGTCGAAAAAACGAATTCAATTCCCCCACGAGAATTTGTTAGAATTTAAATTTAGATCCCAAGGACGTCCATCATGTTTTTTGGATGTTTTACGAATGAAGGAAGAGTTTCATGGCAAGATAATTGTGTTAATTACTTTAGCAATTGTTTTTCATTTCAAAGTTGATATATATATGTCTAATATTGTTTTTCTGTTTCATTAAAATGCTTAATGCTGATTTGCTTTCATTATAAGGATGGATTTCTTAAGATGCATTACAATGAGTGAACATCGATAGTTTTATTTGTGTGTTTATTCATCTAATTTCATTTCGGAAGTTGCTTACATGGGACGTGAGCAAAGAATAATAATTTTTTTTTATCAGAATGTTGAATATCATGTTCTTCTCATTTTAAAAATGAATTGCATATATGATGCATGATCATGAATCGACGCATTATAGGCCTATTCCTGTTTTGCATTATTTCGCCATAATGAATACTTATTCTCATTTAAAACCTAACTTGCATATATGGTTTATGACCACGAAAAACATACATAGGCTAAATCTGTTAAAAGAAATTCAGGAATAATGCCGCCGCCACTTTCAGCCTTCATTATACACAATTATTCTCCCTGTGGAAAAACGGCAAAATTATAAATATATATTATTCTGATATCCAAAAAAGGTTGCATCCGCCACATTAACGTTGAAGTGCGCATTTGCAGGCAGTTTGGCCGGAGGCTCATCGACCGAGACGAGCTATTTGCTCAGGCCGCCTGCGCAGACGAGATGAACTGCGCGGGCTGTTCACATTAACGCTCAGCTTTGCCTGCGCAGGCCGAGTGCGCAGGCATAACTGAACGTTAGTGGCGGCCTCTATCATTGCGACCAACGTTAGGTTAGGTTGTAGCCTATTCAGTTACTGCAAACAAAACCTGGAAAAATAAAATGACAATTCCCGCACAGTCCTGAACGGGTAGCCATAGGCCTAGCAATCAATTGAAAGGCAGAAATAGGCCCTAGCTAAAGAAAAATTTGAATTTTAAGCTAATAAATCAATTCTGTAATTTACAATTAGTAAATTTTCTCGTTCCTGTAAAATATACTCTGATACATTTACTATACATTTCAATAGGCCTAATATGAATTACAGTACATAGGCCTACTTGGCACGTCAAAATATGCCCAAAAAGGGGGGTTAAGATACATCGAAGGGCCTTAGTGAAGCCCTAAGTATAACAAGGTAGGCCTAGCTGATTAATGAAGGAAAATATGTGTAAAATAAATAGGCCTAGGGGGAGATTCCCATAGGCCTATATACTAAGTCACGTGGTATTAAAAAATGGCAAAAAATTAAATTTAACATTTTAATAAATATCAGATTAACATAAAACTATAAAAATTAAAATATATAAAAAATTAAATTAATAATTAAGGCCTAGAAGCCACATTTTAGGCCTACGGAAAAATAACACCGCATAGAATAAGTCACCCTGGAGCCATAGGCCTATACCTCTGTTAATGACCCCTGGGGCGATGAGTGACGTCACTTTAATTAGCGTAGACATCGCTGATGCTATTTTCTATATTAATTTTATTCTATTTTCGTTTATTTCTTTTCTTTTCACTTCTAAATGTAAACAGTAATGGTGACGGGGATCCCTATTCTACCTTAGAGGGTTAGAATTTTTAATTCAGTGTTGTTTCTTTTTGGTTTTTGGGCGAATAGAAACAGTTAACCGGCGTGAATTGGATGTTTTATATATATATATATATTAATATATATATATATATATATATAAATAAATATATATATATATATATATTAATGTATATTTATATATTATGAATTTTCATTGATGGACGGGACGGGAGAAAAGGGGTTGCTTATATAAGGAGAGAGAGAGAGAGAGAGAGAGAGAGAGAGAGAGAGAGAGAGAGAGAGAGAGAGAGAAAGTGATTCTCTCTCTCTCTCTCTCTCTCTCTCTCTCTCTCTCTCTCATTAAATTAGCATGGTTTGTATTTTAACAAAACTCGAATAGATAATAAAGCTATTTTATTGAACATAAATTTAAACTAAAACCTCAAGAATTCTAATCGAATGGTTAAATATAATGAATTCATTTGTATGTGTGATATAGTGCACGTACTTACGTGCGCGCGTGCACGTACACACACATACACAAACACGCACAAAACACACAAACACACTCTTTCCATTCTGACCTATTGAACTCTTCATTCTAATAAAATATGTTTTTAATTCCATTATTACGTTATGGGATGTTTATAATATAATATAGGTTATTAATTCAGTTATTACCGTAATTTATAGTTATATACAACCATTAGGAAAGTAGTTAAATAAATATTGGAAGATAAAGATATTAATTCTTCGATTTCTTCTCGTTTTTGAAAATGGTATGGACGGGACCTTGACCTAAAATTAGGGTTTATAATGACCTGACTCTGAACTAAAATGAGTTATGTTCGAATCCCACCTAAAAAGGCAACGAATATCTTCCATATATTTCCTATTTTGGACTCAATATGGCTGAAATAAACCTTATTAATTATAAAAATATAGAAACATTTTTAGTTTATAATGAGTTTTAAGTATCTGATCTTCAAACGAATCCATCTATTGGACATAATTTAATCAAATCGACGTTGTATCCATGCTGTATGTGTGCGAGTATGTGTGTCTGTGCGTATGTTCGCCTGTTTGTGTCGTAGGCCTATAGCGCTGGCGAGCTCGTCCTTAACTGGCAACCGAGGACAAGTCTAGGCCTATGACGACCATGGAACGCCGTGGCCGGCGTAGTAGACGACCAGAAGATGTCGCAGAGGCAGTATTAACAGGCTCCCCAAATCTCCACAAGTGTGTACGACATACTTATTTACTTAACATCTACTTATCTCCGCATATCGCCCGGAGATAGCGACCGCATACTTATCGGAGCTAACCACGAGGTAAGGGAATTCCTAGGCCTATGTCGGTCTCCACGTCGTTTCGTCGCGTTCTCACGCTCGTTTTTGTGTTTGTTTGCGCTCGTTTGTGTTTGTTTGTGCGTGTTTGTGTTGCTGAAATATGGAAGTGGGTTTGTTATGTGTATCTAAAAGGGATTTTTTTGGGTTTTTTGAGAATTATTCACGACGGACTCGGCGGCACATTCCTCAGGCCTGCGTCTGAGTCAGGGTCAGGTTTTCTTAGGCCTATGTGCATTGATATGGAGATAACGAGAGAGAGAGAGAGAGAGAGAGAGAGAGAGAGAGAGAGAGAGAGAGAGAGAGAGAGAGAGAATTGTTTGTGCTTGCGTTCCTTTATATATTAAAGCAAATCGTATTTAGGAATAATACGTTTTTTAGATGTTTGTGTTATGGTGAGAGAGAGAGAGAGAGAGAGAGAGAGAGAGAGAGAGAGAGAGAGAGAGAGAGAGAGAGAGAGAGAGAGAGAGAGAGAGAGAATGACATTGCAGATATTTTCTAATCAAGGTGTTGGGTGTAAATTGACTTTATTATTGTTTTTTTGTCATTAGAGGGATGCAAATTAATAAGTTAATCATCCACCCTCCAATCATCACACACACCAAATTGCAACCCTCTAGCCTCAGTAGTTTCGATTTTATTGAAGCCATAATCGTACTTCTGGCACCGCTACCGTATATTTTCGTTTTTGTTTTACCTCCTGACATTACCCTCTGGCCTCGCTATAAGGACTTGTCCCGCCAGTGACCATAGGTCCTATAATCCTAAAACTACCTTTTAAGCAGCCAAGTTCCTTCTATAAATGGGGTTGGGTACGGAATCTATATAATTCTATAAATACTAATTTAATTTCTAACTTATTGCTTTGAATAATACCCAGACCTACGTATGAGTTAAATGAATAGATTTCCTATAGATTCCATGAAATGGGTAGATTCTATAGACTCTATATAATCTATATTCTATCTCATCCTCCCTCCATCATAGCAAAACGCCCAAAATGGCGGCAGAAAGTTTATACGAAACAGAGAAAAAAGGTTAAAGAAACGAATCGGAAAGATGAACGGAGCCATCGAACTCCCGGTGGGAGAAGGGATGCAGTGGTAGAAGGTCACATGGAGGTGACGCACCCGATACCCAGGTCCAAATACCCATCTCCAGATACCCAGGTCGCGGGGGGTCTGGATTTAGAAGTGGCTGGGGGCGATTTTAAAAAAACGTCCGCAGGCCTACTGAAGCTTCAGAGCGCTTAAATGCGCAGATGGATGAGTGGTTTAGGGATATAGATTTAAAATTCGGGTGTTTTATGTTTATAGATGGATGAATGAAGGAATTAAAGGAGTATTTATTAGATAAATGGGCAGAAAATGGGTGTTGTTGGTTTATATGGCCGGTGTGGAAGAGGTACGGATAGGTTTTGACATGTAGGTGACAAACGGCGTCTGTGCAGGTGTTACAAACAGCTGTTGTTTTGAGAATAAGTTTAGGATTTTGTTTATAAATTTGTATATGATTTTGAGTGTGATTTTGGTAATGGTAGCTGATTTTTTTAAGCCCACCCCAAAAAGAAAGGAAAAATGGCTTCACGTTGAAAAGAACGCCCCAAAGCATTCATATATTTCCAGCATTTTAGCAATTTATCATTCAAATTAACCTTAAAACTATTTATATAATGAAAAAATAAATAAATTATAAATCATATATAAAAATAACCTCAATATCTTTCAAATTATAAGCAACAAATGATAAAAATTGCGAAGTAAACGCCCCTCGTAAACAGAAGCGCCCACCTTACTATTTGCCCTTGAAAGGGAGAGAGAGAGAGAGATGCCTGGCCTCTTTAGGCCTATGGCCTGAACACAAGAATCTCTTGTCATTTTTTTTTCTCCTTTTTTTTTCTTTTTTGGGGACACAAACGTCTCCGGGTCTTTGTATTTAAAAGTAAACTGGAATGGAAGGACCCCGCTTTTCTGACAAGATGGAGAACAATAGGATGATGTACCTAGATAGAGTACAGATTTTATCTCTCTCTCTCTCTCTCTCTCTCTCTCTCTCTCTCTCTCTCTCTCTCTCTCTCTCTCTCTCTCTCTCTCTCGGCAGGAATGTTCCTGATCGTATAATATGAAGGTAGACTAAGCGTTGATAAAATATTAAATATTATGGGGAATGTCTGTAGATAATCTTGACAAATTTTGAAAATACAAAGAAATATCTTATGTTTCATATATCCTACAGTTGTTGAATTAAGCTGGCCTTATGCCATCATGGACTCTCGGCCGTATGGGTACCCTCTAAAACTGAAGAACCATACAAAATCGTTAAATTTAAACTGCCATTGGTGTTGTTGACTGATCAAGGTGGCCTTGACATAAGTAATACTTCTTATTCTTGAAAATAGTTCGTGGAATTGGTGTTATTAAACGTTTCTATGCAAAGTACTTGAAAATTAATTGTCTAATTTTGCCAGAAAGGCTTTATATATCATTTATATTATGCTCCATATTCGTCATATCAACAATCTTAAGTAGGCCACAGCACACTATAACAGGCTCTTGTTATAATGGCACCCCCAAAATTCTCCCTGCTCTTGTGCACGCCAAAATCCAGTTGCACTTTTCCAAACTCCATTCGGGGTCTGTCATTGTTCTGCAACTCCACAAGATCATCTTTCACCATATCATTATCATCCCAGGAATCAAGGTTGAAAGGAAATGGATCCCGCAACCATCTTTGTGCCACGGGAACTTCTCCAAGGTGGAAATACCCTTGGAAGGACTGGATCAGTTCTTGCAAAAGCACAGACTTTGAAAGAGTAATTGAGATAATTGTAGTAAGAGGAAAAATTAGGAAAATATACGTTTTACTTTCTCATGATAAATATACAGTACCATTGGACTAGCTACCATGTCTCGTACCCCCAGGTTTATGTTAGGGGTACAAGTACCCCAGGTTAAGAACCACTGCTGTAGGCAGTATCCCCTTACAGAGGTTAAAAAGCACAATGTCAAGCACTTGTTATTCTATAACGGATACCTGCTAAGTCTGGTCACTCACTATGGGCCACACCCCGGCCCCAATCTTAGGAAAGGCAAAATTTTAAGCTAATCTCTGTGCCCTACAGGCATGACAGATAACATATTTCGAAAGATACAAATATAAGCTTTGACTGGACCTTCATCTGTAGGCCTGGTGTTACTGCACGATTCAAATCAGGCTGATTTATTTCAAGAATTCAGGCATTATCATTTATTCAATCCTGTACCTTCAACCCTACTTTTGGAAGCCTAAAACTGGTTCATTACTCTCAACCCTGTCTTAAATTTAAGGCACCATATCTTCAAGCAAGATTTAGCTAGACATGACCAAATTATCTCATTAGATAAACTTGAAAGAATTAAAGAAATCCTGTCTCAAATGTACATTACACCTTTCTCTTGATAATTACAACCATTCACAGATCAGCATAACATAATTCTTCATGTTAATACGTCTAGAACTGTACAATTTAGGGTTAAAATATGACACCTTTTCCAGAAATTGTGCCTCATACCACTTACTTCCTTTGCAGGTTACAGAAATCAGATTGACAGACGGAGATGAGCCTGTAACACAAGTCAGCAAGGGTGCAGATGGGAACTTTGGCAACACTGAAGAAATCCTTGATTGTTCACAAGTGGTAAGTGCTTCAGGACTTTTGCTTAACTGTCAAAATACTGAAATGAAGTGTATACACATGAGTTTGTTAACTATATTTTTTGGCACTCCTCAGAATGGACATGCACCTGTCACCTGTATGTTTATAATATGACATCTTAGTATTTTACAATTGTAGAACTAGTAATTTCCACATCACAGTTAACTTTGAAAACATGTATACAAACAAAAATTAACTATCAAAGCACGTTGATTCTGAGACATACACATTGCTCTGTTCTGGAAGGGATCTTTGCTCAAGCACTGACCTCTCTCTCTTCATCCTTTCAGAGAGAAGAAGAGAAGATATCCCGGCAAGATGATGGCATACACATTTGTGGGGTACCTCAGCCCAGAGGAAAGCTGGATCAAAGTGTACAGATTTGACCCCTGCAACGGCGTGGGGAAACCGGTCATCGCCCTCAAATCCTGCATTTTCATCGACGGCAAGTGTGCAAGCAAAGCGATCGACATGGAGAAATTCATGTTCGGCCTGTTCGAAGTGGTCGAACAGTGCGAAACGAGCAAGAAGTACAACTACGCCACGATCATCAGGCGCGTCGAGACGTACATGGACGTGGTCGTCCCCGATGTCATGCCCACGGAATTCCAGTTCGTGAATCGCCTGTTTTACGGAATCCTGCTCGACTACAACAAGAACACGGAGATGTACCTGCTCGGTCTAGGGTCGCTCTTGTGCCAGTTGCCGTTCATGAACTTCAGGGATTTCCCGTACGTGACCCCAGAATTACTGTCCACCAGCATTGTCTGCGTAGTCGTACGGACTGGGACGGTTTATGACCAAACTGCCAACAAGATTTTCATCAATAACATTCACGTGAAGTGCTTCAAAGCACTGACGTTTTGGGAAGACAAATACACCAACTTCACAGGCCAAGAGCAATTGAAGAGCCTTGAAACAAAACTGGTTCCAACCTGTTCCTCAGAGCACGGTCAACAGTGGCTTCAGCCCCTAGTGCCGGTGTATTTTGAGAATCCGTCTTTCCAGAGACCTTTTCCGGCACCACCCGTTCCAAAACTTGTCACGCCTTGGTTCATCCCACAAACTTGGAGACACTGTCAGTCTCTGCTGCCAGCATTCTCCCCCCCAAGCCTTGTCTACCCTCAGAGTTTACCCCATATTAGCTTTCCAAGTCCTATGTCATACTCGTATCCACTTGCACCAAAATATGATATGTCGGTGAAAACTAACCAAAATCTATTTTCACCCTATTCATATCCTAAAAGCCAGCACTTCGTTCGTCCTTCGGTGCCAAAACACAAAGCCCGGTCCAGCCAAAAGGTTCCAGTCTCGTCTCACCTCGAAAACCAAAGTTCATCGTGCCAGTCCGCTGAAAACCAGCCAGTCGAGTGCATTCACGCACAGCCCCAGCAATTTGGGCACACATCGACGAGCAACGTTTCAACAGACCCATTTCCTCCAAGTCGTGAGTATTTCAGACCTTTAGTACCCAGTTGTGGGGGACAGCCCATCCAAAGCGCAACATCATCGCTATCATTACCGAGCGACATTTCGTCATGCCCATTTTCCAAGAGCCGGCAGACTGTCCGCTCGCCATCAACAAGGTCCGAGGACATATACATGAGAAGCAACGAATCATCATCCCTAAACGAAAATAACTTTGAAAAGTTCACCCCAAAGGATCAGTTTCTGCAAAGCGAACTGTGTAATCACATTCCGGTGCTCGCTCACGAGGTGCCGTCCGCCCATGGATTTCACCATGAAGTTGGATCACCACCAACAAAGCCAGAAGACAATGCATGTAGTTCTATAAATCATGTCTCCACCCCAACAACCTCTGCAGATGTTTTGTTACAATCTTCTTTCCTTTTTCCAGATCTGCCTGAGAGCCAGCTAGACACTGAACCCTTATTGTCGAAGCTTGAATGTCTTCTTTTAAGGGATACGCCATCTCCGAACATCTTTCCACACCCACAAGGCTGCGCAGACATCCAGTCATTGTCTTCCCAAACTACGTCCATGGAAAGCACATCTTTGCAGCTATCTCCCGTCAACTGCAGTGTCTCGTCGTGCCCATCAACCTGTTCATTCCTTGCTCAGTCCTGCTTAGAAGAAACTGCCTCAACAAACGCCTGTCAGCAACTGTCCCAGACAAGCCCTGCCAGCCCCACTTTAGTAAGTTCCTACACTCAACAGCAAGCTGCTCGGTGCTTGATGCGTGGTCTTGAATTTCCCACTTTCCACGATGTCCATTCCTCGTTTTCTTCTCCAGGTCCGGTTCCATCGACTTCAGTCTGTCAAGACCAACAGTGCAGCCTGTGTTCGTCAGTTCCCTTGAGTGCTTCAGCAGACCAAAGGCCAGAAAGGGTTGTCACACCCCCTAACGCCATCTTGCCGTGCTCACACCCTCAGGCTCAGCTGGGAAGCCAAACTGCGCCAGACGTTCAATCTCCCCAAACCTCATCCCTTACTTCGCTGCAAAGTAAGGATGCTTGTGTAAACTGCGAGGAATGTTTTGCCTCAAGTGGCGAAGTATCTACCGATCCGGTAACGTATAAGGCAACTGACTCAACAATGGAGACCACCGACTCCTCACCGTCATCAGCGTCTACGCAAGACTGCGCGGGAGAGTCAGGACCTGAAGCGGACGACTCGTGCAACTGCTGTGAACTGGCCTCTCTCTCCCTCAAGGAGTTGGCGGACTTGGCACCAGCACTGACGGGTCATCAGAGGATATACGAGAGCTACGGCATGTTCGAGAAGCCGGTGATCACCATAGGCTAACCTAGGCCTACACAATTCACACCGCTGAATTGCGCAAAGTTTTTGAACTGTATCGTAATGGTTTGAAACAATCTCGGGGAAAAGTGCTGTGTTAATAGGTTAAGGCTTGCAACAAATATTTTCTAAATGAAATGTTCTTTCACAGAGTGACAAGAGATTAGTTTAGACTTTTATTACTGATGAATTCACATGTAGTTAATATTTTAGTGCTATGTTTGAATTTACCAAGTTATGTTATCAAAGGAAATAAATTAAGCGATGAAACTAATGGCAATTTCAACATCCAAAATTATACCTCTCATAGTTCAGACATCATGTGGCCTTTGCATTCATAATTGTTGAAATGTTATAAGCAAACTTTACAGCAATTAGCTTACAGTAATGACTGTAATATACAATTACCACCTTATTTTAAAAATGTCGAATACACAGTGCAAATGTTGATGCTGGGAAATGTACATCAGATACTATTGCTGTTCTGAGTTCTGAAAGAGCCCTTTGAGGAAGTTTGCAGTCTTGGACTATAAAGTTAAATAGTTAAATTCTCAAGCAGAGGCACTGAAACCTCTCAAAACAGGCCCATTTTAACTTGAACACATATCCAAGCACACTTTCCATTAGGCATAGGGATGAGAGATTTAATTTATTTATTTATTTGTCCACAAAGAGTCTGACCCACTACACAAAAGGAGAAATCTTGATTCAACAACGGCCATTGAAAGGGAAAGCTTACAGGCTCCTTCCCAGATCAGGTCTGGAAAACTCCCATATATAAAAGATAGCAGTTTGTATTCTCGTAAGGAAAATGACCCATTAAGGAAACATCATGACCAAATATATTAAATACGTGAATGTCTTCATGCAAACGTGACGCGACCTAGTAGTAGTTATTCTTAAGGTTTTCCTATGAAACGGGTCCCTTCTTTTGGTGCCTAGGGCCCCCACAAACCTTTGCCAAAAACTTACTTTATTCATAGTTATATTATGCTGTTCCGTAACATTGTAAAATCAGATTAAGCTTAATAATATCTTTATCATTACTCAGAGTACATAACCTGAAACAAAGACTGTTCTGATGAAATCACCTAAACTTGGAACATAGTGACCTCAGGAACTCTCATAAATCTCAAGAATTTATATAATTTAAGTAAATTTAGACAAAAAAATATAATTTTGATTACAAATCCTTCATTGGGTCCTGGAAGACCTGGACCTAATGTCTGTAGTTAACTGTCTATAATTCTAGAGGGTCAATGTTAGTGATTGTGCCTTCAAATTTAGTATGCTAGGCCTATGTCTAACATTTTTAGGAAATTAATCAATCAGAAGGTTCATATACAGACATAGCTCTAGTAATGTTGAATCTGAAAGTTCTTCTGCCACTATATACCAAAGATAGTCACGAAGTGGATTCTTTAAACAGTTTTTTTTTATCGGATTTACTCATTAAATTGACTTATTAATGTCTCTAGGACTCAAATTAAAGTGCTTCTCGTGACTTAATGATGTATGGGCGTTTCCCGGTCATAGTAGATGCATATTACATTATTTAAATTTACGTAATTCCCATATCAATTCCTAAAAATGACCCTGATAATATTACTAAGGTACAAATGGGTCATGTAATGATCACTTCACCGTAAATTTAAGCTCAACTTACCATACTATTAACCATATCACTTTAGCTCATTCAGACCAAAAACCTATAAAAACAATAAAATAAATTCTATATAACATTCTTAAACAAATTTTCGAAAAACTTATATTAATATTATTCCGGATAAATAAAGACAAGAGATTAATTTACCGTAGAATAATAGGTAACATGGAATACCCTAAATAATAATGAACATTAATAATGATGGCTTGAGACGGTCTCAGGGTATTTCAGGGCACAGATAAGGCGTTTAAGTCAATGTTAAAATACCCATGGGGTAACTCTGATAATTATCTAGTAATTGCACATAATAAATAATCCGTTTATTGTATTTTGATAAAGATTATCATGAAAAATGAATGGTTTGTAGACATGACATCATGACGTGTGTCGTTTTCTTTGCTCAACTTTGTCGGGACGTTTGATGGTAAACTACTCTAATATTATAAGTTATCCTCATTCAGAGAACATTATTATTATTATTATTATTATTATTATTATTATTATTATTATTATTATTATTATTATTATTATTATTATTATTATTATTATTATTATTATTATTATTAGTTTTCAGAAAGCATCAGGATTGAGGTTGATAGTACCATGTTTTGTCTTTTTGTAACCCGTCAATCTTTCTACTTCTTCTTCTTATTTAATTTTAATGAGACTTCCACTGTTTATTCCACTGTGATTTTTAAATCATATTCCATTTTGTATGCCCATGGCTCTCACCTCCTCCCAATACAAAGACGTATAGTAGCCCTATTCCTTTCAAAATACAAAATTTTTCTATTTAAATACTATTTTTGCAATTCCGTTACAGTGTGAATTGTCTACTGTTTACAAATTTCACATATAACTGATATTCCTCACGCTGATTTACTACATATAATAAAATTATCTTTAACTGTAGATACCTGGCTTGCTACAGTTACCTACTTTAAAGTATACAGTCAAAATTACTGGCAAAATTGATAGATTTCATTATAAGTAAAATTTTAGCAGAGTAATGGCGGTCAAACTGTACTGGAAAAGAATTTATACGCCAATATTCACACTTGTACGAAAATCACGGCGTAAAATGAAAAAGAAAATAAAATATTTACAGAAAACAGATAGTAATGTATTCATAGGGATATTTTAGGCACTGAGATAAACTGAATTACAAAAGATATATTACAATGAGTTACAAAAAATGGGTTCTAATCCATTCAGTGCAATATTGAAGTCAACAAGGTATATTCGGCTACAAAAAATTATATAATGATATATTCAAACGGTATTGAAGGCCACAAGGTATATCTGGTAACAACATAATAATATATTATACTGAATTACAAAAAATCGATAACATAATATTAAAGATAACACTTAAATCCTCAAGGTAAATCCATCCATAGAAATTACATAACGATGTGCGGAAAGTTCAAAGTTGTACCGAGTCACAAAAATCGACAATAATATGCTATAACTTTGCAAAAATAGGTTATAACGTAATAAATATAATATAGAAACCACAAAGACACATTAATCCATAGAAAAAGTGAATAAAACACCGAAAAATAGATGAAATCCGCCAAAACAGAATAGAAATCGCGAGGAGCCGTTGCAAAGGCCACACTCCCCCCGCACCTGATCGTGAGCCCATAACTTTCAGTCAACGTAAGAAATTTTTTCAGGGCTTCGGAAATTCGCAAATCCCTTAAATTTAGGGCCTTTTTAAGGGTGAGTTCACGTCGAACGAGCGAGGATTCAAGCCACCTGACCTCAGGGTCAGGGTCAAAGGAGCTCAAGTGGAGAAATAAGCCCGTGGTGTGGGGTGATAGTCAAGGGGTGACCCGTGCCCTATTTAGGTTTGGTGTTCAATGGCAGATTTGTTTTCGTCAATTGATTTTTTTTTAAGGGTCCTGACTGGGGTTTTTGGGCGGATTTCACGTTTGTTTTAATATCCACTTTCATTTTCAGGTGTGTGTGCCGACAATATGTTTGTCCGTCACGGCGTTATTGTGTTTTGTGGGGATGTGACATTTACGCCGTTTTTGCTGCTAATTGTTATTTTAAATTGTTTTTTCTGTATTTTTTGTTTATTTATTCATTATTTCGGTTAATTTCGTTTAAAATAATTTTTAAATCGCAGGTGGGGTCCTGCGGCGGCGCCCCGCGTCGAGTTGCTCGAACCCCAAAGGGAATATTTGGGAAAAATAATTATTTATTATTTTTAATCATTATTAAGTCACCAAATCCTTTTCAGGGGTCAGAAACATCATACGACCCATTATAGGGTCACTGGGTCGCATCCTAGGCCAGCCTCGTCTTCCCCTCGCCGTTTGGGGTCGGTGCCGTCAGTGTGCCTCCTGTGGTGCGCTGTAGGCGTTACCAGAGGGCATCTGTTGTGCCCATAGCTTTATCTGTTTCTTAGCATTTTACTTTAACTTTATTCTCGCTTTTTTTCTACTTTCCTGTTCAACCTCTCGAATTATTAATTATAATTGTATCCTTCAATCCTTGTACCTCATCTCATGTTTTTCATTTCTCCTAATTTATCTTGCTGTCCAACCACTCTAACTCCCTCTTTTCACCGTCATAGGCTAAACGCCGTATGGCCGAAAATGCCCCAAATCTCATAAAATCGGATACAATCACATCTGACCTAACCTGACCTAGGGATCGGTGTCCTTACCCGGCCAGAGGGCCTTGTTCCCCGCTGGACCCCCCTCCTTACCAGACCCAGGGTGCCCTAAGTCATACCCAGGCTACCCTGACGTAGAGAGATAGACATCTTGAAGGTGAAATGGAGAAATTCATCTTAACCTAACCTTGCGCACTGAACACCATCTGGCAAGGGGCACTTCTTGTTTCCTCATTAGCATCGCACACGGCATATTCTTTAGCTTAAAGGTGGACGATTCGATTTTGTTTCGATCCCAGCGATTCAGTTCAGTGGAGAGAGGTGTTTATACAGCATTTTCAAATCGATAAGGAGTTATTCTTGATTTTGCACGTGGAATGAATCGAGTTTGTGCCCGAGACGTTTACGGTTTTCGCTTGTAAAGTTGCGTAATGAAAGCAAGTGGTTGGAAAATGAAACGAAGGACACTGAGACTGGTGTAACAACCAAAACTTGAAAACCTTACAACAGGCAGATGTTATTTTCATCAGCAAAACACTACGTGATTTACGGCACTGATTGGAGAGCGAAGAGAAGCAGCAGAAACTAGTGAAAATGTTTAAAGGTGTTTTTAAAGAGATGTAACATGAGGATATTGGATGTAGAAAACTGGGAGGTATCAGGACATATCATTGTAAAGAATTTATAAAGTTTCAATTAGTCGAAAATGCTAGGTATTACAAGCTATTACAAGCTATCATGAATAATATCTGAATGCTCAAAATAGTAACAATGGACTTAGGAAATGTTTTAGGCCTTATTTTTAACATTAAAGGGACGATATTCTCTTACCCTAATATTCCTGCAGGAAAAATCCCAGAATTACTATTATCCAACCATTGAATTTGGATATGGCAAGAATTAAGGTATCTTTAGCGTTACCCAGAATGTACAGTTGGTGATGGGCTATTCTGATTATGGCCCACCAAATATGGCCAGGAGTTTAGTCGGTCACCTTCTGATTGAGAAATGCTGTATAGGGGAAGTTGTTTAGTGTTCCCAAATATAAATTAGATAATTCAGTAAGTCTGTGAGATGGAGAAACAAAGTCGTAACTGAATAAAATACAAACCATCCGCTTTTTATGTAAACGCATCTCTCAGCAGGAGTTGGATTCGGCCGTTAAAACTTGGTAACAAAGAAGTTTACTGGTGGTAGGAGGGTGGGGAGAAATCCCTTTCACCAGCCATCACCGAGCAGTTTTTACTTCGGTCATCATTATGTGAGGACGTATTGACATGCTCCTGCAGACTGCCATATGGAAACTTCTATTTTTTATATGTATACTACAGTATATATTTTATTCAATGTGGATTTGAACAGGAAAAAGAACAACACAAGGTCTAAATGATATAAGCCAGTATGTAGGAACTATGTCCTTGGAAGAGGGCATTTCCTTCCTCTTCCTCCTCTCGTTGTCAATCTCTTTCCCGCTTCTCCTGCGTCTTCCTCTTCCTCCATTTGTGGGGAGACGTGGTTTTGGGTGGGTGGGTCATTTGCTGTGGGAGGCCTGACACAGAGTCTTCCTAATATTCTCATGAACCAGTGTCTCCTTGTACACTTCAGGGGCTGTCGTCGACTCTTCCCCTATTGATACCTCTGCTGCGGAGCACAGAGAAGAGTTGGCCTGCCTTCCTGTTGAGCACATGTATGAATGATTCTTGGATCGTGCGTGTTTCGACAGAAGGCTCACGTTTGACACGTTGCTGCTGCGTGGTACAGCTAGTTATCATGTTGACCTGTGTGTGTGTGTGTGTGATTGTTGCAAACCCTTGGTAGGTGTCTGATGTGCCCTGAACTCCTGATGTACATGATCCCTGAATCATTCATGTGCAACGGAGGGTTCATGCGTGGAAGGTCGCCGCATTATGATATCCTATTATCGTGCCAAACTGCGTTCAAATAATCATTTAGGCATTTGAGTTGTTCAGGGCTCATCCAAGACTCCTCATGTCTTGTGTGTGTTAGGTCAGGAATGTGGACTAGATTTTGAGCGATCGCTGGTAAGTCTCAAATTGTTATTCAGCAAGGTTTGATTGTTCCATGTCCATGGTCTGAAAGCGCTCACTGGGGCAGACTGGAGTACCAGCCTCTCTTACGGGAGAGGACCCAACTCTTGCATGTAGGACTGTAAAGTACTTTAAGTACTGCCCTATTTATTTAAGCAATACACTATTTATTAGTGTACGAACTTTATAATTGTTACATTTTTAATTTATGGCACTGCAAAATAAGATTTGTCACGTATTTTAACTGAAGTTTCTCAGAACTTCTGGTTGAGAATGTTAATGGCGTAAGCCCAAGAGGACCTAATCTATGTTGGGATATTATGTATACTTTTTGGCATGTATAACTTTCTTGTATTGTATTCTTACAAGACTTTTCAAGCATTTTCCTTATTTCAGGCCTTGAAATGAATGGTACAGTCTGTAACTGATCTACACACCCCCTCTCGAGGCAGCTCGGTGAGAGATTAAACCGGTGACACGAAGTCTGCGTTTGCCTGTTGAATTGGTAAGATCACAATTTGATTTTGCATTTTTTTCATAGATAAATATGGTTTAATGTAATCCTTAATCAGAGTATTCTGTTAATCAGTACAGACACCGCTCTACTTATGAACATTCAGAGATACAAACAAATGAGATCTCAAATTGAAGTTATGTTCAGAGCGCTCTTCTTTGTCACCCGTAAGTTCAAATTACGTTTTGCGCACGTATTCTGTACACACAGTACTGTGTGTACAGTGTACAGTATTGTGTTTTAGACGAAAAAACGTACTGTACTCTGTTGATTTTATGGAGAGTACAGTTACCGACTTACAAACAGTTCAACATACAAACAGTTCATCTGGAACATAACTCGTTTGTAGTCAGGTTGATTTCTGTACATGAAAACCAAATTAAGTAATCAGTAATTGATACCTGACTGTCTGCTATTTTACATTCGTTCATGAACAGAATAAAGAGTCATCTTGACCTGGGAATACTGATCTTTGTGTTATATACAACAATGGCTTTAGTTTCATAATCTAACTCTCCTTTGATTGACTAGAGTTGATTAAATTAGAAGTACGTAGTTTTCCTTATTTCTTCCCAAATCCATTGAGTGATTTTGTAATGGTGTGGCTGTAGAGCTGATAAGACATGTCTGCTATCACTTCATGTCTCAATCCTCTGAAATTTACATGTACTCCATTACAAGTCTTGTCTAGTATCAGGTCTAATACTACTCAGTATGCTAGTTTTATCTTGGCCACAGCTAAAATGTGGAGTAGTTTGCCCCGGGCAGTCGTGGAGTCTCTGAATCTCCAAATTTTTAAGTGAGGAGCAAATTCATTCCTGCTTTTCTCCTGACGTCTGAATTTCAGATGTATCGGTTGTATTTCTTATTCCCACATATTTATCACCGTTTCCTATAACTCTCTGCAGGCCAACTTCTCTTTGGAACCCTCTTGGGTTTATAGCCTAGTTGACTCTGTCTGTAAGGGTTTTAAGCTGAAGAGTTAAAGAAAGATTAGAGAAATTATAGTTATATACATCTAGGGTACCCCAGTGTCATGCTTCTCATTTCCCTTAGCAACATAAATTTTGGCGTTTGTGAGTTAAAAGAGTGCGCAGATCCGCATTCAAGGGGACACTCAGTGTCGGAATGTACTTTTATATAAAATAAAAGTCATTGTGTTACTCAGGCACCTCAAATTGAAAGGTGCATAAGAGCAATTTAAGTAAAAATATAACTGCAATTCTAGGAAGATGACGTTTTTCTCTCAGACATTCCACTTGTCCAAGCAGTTAACTTAATCCTAAAAATAATCATTGTAATTTTAGTTTGGAAAAACTAAATGAAAATGAATTGATGAAAATGTAGTTAGCTGCTAAACATTCGCTAATTGTAGCACTTACAGACACCACAAAGCCTTACCAATACAGTAGATATAATGAGCTGTATAAAATATGCTTAAAAGTACACTTTATTATTATTATTATTACTTTATTATTATTATTATTATTATTATTATTATTATTATTATTCAGAAGGTGAACCCTATTCATAAAGAACAAGCCCACCAAATGGGGCCATTGATTTGAAATTGAAGCTTCCAAAGAATACGGTGGTCGTTCGAAATAAGGAACGGAAGGTAATGGGAACACGGAAGAAGGAGAACAATGTTGATTGGTTTTCATTTAGAACAGACAGGAAAAAGCACTGAAAAATATTCTTGTCAGGATACCATAAAAGCAACCTTCATCTTGTTGAATCTGATAAATAAACTTGGATCCATCTAACTATGAAAATTAAAAAAATTAAAATTATGCTTCATGGAAACGACAGAGACTCGTTACAAGATGGATTACAGGATAAAATAGTAAATTCACACACACACACACACAAAAACAATGTGAGAAAGTTGACTGCCATAGATTAGGAAATCTATGCATGCATGTGCAGTGCTACCAGGTGACTCCTGCCCTGTTTCTTACTTGTAGGCAAGGGTTAAGTTTGGTATGATTCTGTGACGAAATGGCCCAGGTATAGGTAATGGGAAGAATGAAATAGGGTTTTCATATGGAAATAGAAAATCGTAGTGGATGTTTTTAGTTTGTACATTTGGAAGAGTGCAAATTGTCGTTTGAAAAATGCTGAATAGTGATGGAGTTCAAAGCCAATTAAGGACCATTGCTTGGCATCTGAAATTGTTCTTAAAATTTTATATTTGGGCTTGAAACTTAATTCGTTAAACAATCTTCGAGCACTCATTTATAGTTCGCCCCAGTGTGGATGTGTGAACAGCCTTTGCGTTGCGTTCGGAGCTTGCTGTAACGAAATAGTAATTGTGAGATCTTGCCCCTGAACCAAGGCCTGTGTCGTAGTCCTTGAATGGTTTTGAGAACTGAAGGTAAAGATACTGATGAAATTCAAAACGACCACATACCAGTGTGATTTTGTGCCCCAGAACCAAGGTATATGCTCTTATGATTATGTCCTTATCGCAGGAAACTGTGGTTTGTTGAGAGTTGGGCTTGTAAGGAGGACTAATGAAGCCAACTTTGTCAGGTTTTACTTACATTTTTATCTTCGTATTCATTAATTTGTTAATGTATTTTTTCTTTTAATGATAGACCTCTTCTTTCTCAATTTCCCCATGACCTTCTGTTACTTCTTCCAAATGAACCCCATATTCTTTGGAAGCTTGAATTCCAAGCCAGTGGCCCCTTTGGTGGGCTTGTTCCACATGAATAGGGTTCATCTTCTGAATAATGATAATGATAATAGTATTTACTTATTGTTAGCTTATTTATCTTCCTGATTTCGTGTGTTGCCACCCAGTGAAGAAGAACTGTCATTCTTCAGTTTCAAGGCTACTTCTTGTGTATTATTTTAACAAACATAAACTGTCACAGTTAGTATGCACGACAGGGACATGTTTTGGGGGCTGGGAAATCCCTCGTAACTACTGAACTGCTATGAATTTTTATGAGACATTGTGTGTCCAGGTTGCTGAAAATACTCAGTTTTCTTTTTTAAGGCTTTTACTGAATTTCTGCAACCAGATGCTTGCTGTAATTATTAGTGTCATATTGTTCCTTCAAGAATACAGGTAGTCCCCATTCATCGGTGGCCTCGGTTATCGGCAATCTGGTTTTATGATGCTTGTCTAGCAACGATGATAACTGGATTTTCGGTGCCAACATGTGCCGATCTCTGCCTATCAGTGTCGATCTCCAGTTACCGGTGCCGATCTCCGGTTATCGGTGCTGATCTCCAGTTATTGGTGCCAATCTCCAGTTATTGGTGCCGATCTCCGGTTATTGGTGCCGACCTCCGATTATCGGTGCCGATCTCTGGTTATTGGTGCCGATCTCCGGTTATTGGCGCCGATTCCCACTTAACAGCAGTTCCGATATCAGGTTATCTTTTCGCCGATTTTCAGTTATCGGTGATTTTCAGTTTGTCGTCACGCCGTCAGGAACAGAACCCCCTCCGATAACCTGGGACTGCCTGCCTTTAAATCTTTTGTGTGAACAGTCCTTAGTTAATTTGCATTTAATATTAAATTGAAGATAGTCACATGCACCACTTGTTCCACAGCTGTTACCAGTGTACAGTATTATGATTATTATTATTATTATTATTATTATTATTATTATTATTATTATTATTATTATTATTATTAGATGAAACCTATTCTTGTAGAACAAGCCCACCACAGGGACCATTAACTTGAAATTGAAGCTTCCAGAGAATATTAAAGTGTTCATTCGGAAGAAGTAAGAGGAAGTAAAGGGTAGTACAGAAAGAATCGTTCCCACTTCTTAAAAAAGAAGAAATAAATTAATCTATAGATCAGTTGATAAAAATAGATAAATAGATAAAAATATATACATATATACTGCACTCTAATTGCGTTGCATTCTGTCGTTTCAGACATTTTCTTCCGGAAGCATGGAGTTCGTGGCTGTGAGTTGACTGAGGCAGGAAGATAGTGTCCCATTACTTTAAATTATATAGAAAACATCAGTTACGAATACCATATACACCTGAAAGATAGTGTCGATTATACTTCGCTGCTAACACGTGTTATCCAATATTTATTTTTAGGCAGTTTTGTAAGTGAAAATCTCTCTATCCAATACCTATTCATCACCTAATGTTGTCAGATATTTATTTGTAATAGTTTTGTAAGTGGAAAAACTTTCTATTCAGTATTTATTCATCACACACGAGTGACATCGGACATTCCTTTATGTCATGTACGCAGCGAAAACGGTCAAACCTTTCGTTTGGTGGTGCGATTCCATTTGCTTTGTCAGGGTAGATGCTGTCTTGACGAGGGAAACTGCTCACTTTAGCACCTTTGTTTGTAAGGAATTCAGAACTAGTAGACTGTCGGAAGCTGTTATGTCGACTAATATAGCTTTATCCTAGATTATTATTATTATTATTATTATTATTATTATTATTATTAATGTACAGTATTTACCTAGGCTACAAAGCAATTTACCTGCAAAGTTAACTTGTCCTGAATAGTGGAAAAAGAGAAAGTTGAGAGATAATTGAAAAATGAGTAACAATGGATGTGAATAGTAAATATATACAGTACACATGTATTCATGAACAATACATGACGAGAAATCTAAGGCAGTGACCTTGAAAACAGTTCATCGATTCAGTTTATCGGCGTAAGAAACAAAAATTCAGGGACTGGGTAGTGCGAGAATGTGGTACATCAATTGATTATGGATGATGTTGCCATACAGATCAAGTAACAAACACTAGTTCCCGGAACTTACTGAAATCGGTAACGAGGCTTCGAGAGCGAGGGACGGACAGCTAAGATGAGTTCGGAACTTTCCGTGGAATACCCCATGAAGTGCGAAATGGAAGAGCCATTAGCACTCCCCTCGGTCAAACGTGAAAACAGGGACATGGTGGGCTGTAGCGCAGCTGCCAAAGACGGCCCCGTGTCCTCGGAATCGTTCGTGGAGGTCAAGGCGGAGCCGGAGGAGTTCTACGAGTCGGACGAAGACGACGCAAAGTATTCGAACAAGCGGAGTTCGCCGGAGGACAGCGAGGAGGAACGGGAACGCCAGTCCAAAGAGCGGCCGTTCAAGTGTACCGAGTGCGGGAAAGTCTTCTCCCAGGAAGTGTACCTCGAGTACCACACGAGGACCCACACCGGGGAGAAGCCGTTCAAGTGTGGGAAATGCGAGGTCGCTTTCTCCCAGAAAATCCACCTCCGATACCACATGAAGACTCACACCGACGAGAAGCCGTTCAAGTGTTTGAAGTGTGGGAAAGCCTTGTCCCACAAAATTCACCTCAAGTATCACATGAAGACTCACGCCCGAGAGAAACCGTATGTTTGCGAGGAGTGTGGGAAAGCCTTCAATCAAGCGTATTTCCTGAAGAATCATAAGAAAGTCCACGCCGGGGAGAAGCAGTTTACGTGTGACCAGTGTGGGAAAGCCTTCAACGAGGAAAGTGTTCTGAAAAACCACATGAAGGTTCACTCTGATAAGACTAGTCAGAAGTGATGAACCCACGAAGGTATGTTTAGTAAATATCGACTTACACGGCATGGGGATACTGTAGTCTACTAGAGTTAAAGTTATGTGAATTGCAGGGAAGCGTATTTTCCAAAAGACTGTCTCACAAAGCTGGTGAAGACTAACGCTGGACACAGTACAAGACATTCGCCCCGAGATCTAACAGAAAAAAAAAAGCTTCGTTCTTCGCGTGACGGTGGCGGCCGGAAAGAATTCTGAAGCTAAAAATGGAAGTTGTAAAATTATTTTCATACGTTTGTATGGTATTCCATTGTGTGATAAATAAAGTATTTTATTAAAGTTAGTCGGCGCTTCGTAGTTGTGGTGGACTCACGATCCTCGCCGTCACAAATGTGTCCTTGTGGTAAGGGTCATATTTTTGTGACAGTTGATTGTGATGATTTTAACTGAAAGAACTAGGAAGAGAGCCCTCATAGTGAGATTGGTTGCACTATATTATCTTTACTAAAAGTACTAGGCTTAATGAGATGATTTCGTCGTAGACGTTCACGTGAGAAAAGGGATGGTGTCGTAGACTTTATCCCAGTGGATTTGAAATGGTCGTGAAAGCAGAGTGACGTGCAGAACTCCGCAAGAGAAATGTACGCCTTGTGTACGGTACCCTTACATTATAGTATAGATGGTTTTTGTGGTCCTGGAATAGGGGACTTCAAGGCGTACGTGGGAAACGATAAACATTGTCGACAAATTAAAGTAGACGGAATTGTGAAGGTATCGGTGGTTATTTTGAAGAATGTGAATACTTTTCCTAATGAAGACTTATTTTCGACACTTACCTCTGTTATGGTGGCTGTTACGAAATTATGCAGCCACCCTAAATAAGATTACACCCTGCCTGGAAATCACGATAGGTAATAAAATATGGAAAATATGTATATTTTTATTATCCTAGGCTGAAGAAAGATGTGATATTGTGTGACCATATGAGTGAGTTCACTGCTAGTCAAGAACTTGAAGGCAGATATCTCCAAGCGCAATGATAACGCTGGTACATTTACACAGTAGGCCTAGGTATGATGTTATCAAGTCTTTTGTTATATCTAAGAAGATTAATTTGCAGTTTTTTCCAGTTTTTACAGTTTCATTAATTCCTAAAGATTCAAAATTTTATATTTCTCAAATCTTTCGCCTTGTATCTTATTAATTTAATTTAATGTAGGTGTAGCCATTTTAAATTTTCCATCTTTTAACTGAAATGGTGCTGAAAAGGGGAAGGTTTTAGAATGGGGTTGAAGCAGAAATTTACATATGTGATGCCTGTCATTCCTTTTATATATATTACAGCCATATATCAGCTCCTAAATAAGTAATGTTTGAAAGAAAATCATTTTTATTTTCTGTGCAAACTCACGACATTAATGTCGCCTGTTTCATGCGTCACTCTCAATTCCAGGCTTTTCATTCCACTGAAGAAGGTCAGTGCATGTGCAACAGGTCCTCAGGTCCCTGGTCGCTAACCAAATCGGTCTCTGCATTGTCTGTCTTGGCTGTGAAAAAGCCGTGAGTTTGGAAGATGGGTACAAGGTACTTCTTTTAAAGGACTGTACTGTAATGGGTTTTGCATTGATAAACACTGGTACTTTATGGTAGCCTGAGTATAGATGGGTGGGCACTGAATTTCTGACGCTCGACAAGATGAAAAGGTCCAGAATTAGCAACTCTGCTGACGGTGAGGAAATATTTTGCCCACACCTTGAGACAAGGATGCCACTTCTGCACTCAATCACTGAATACGGGTACTTACAAATTTCCTCATTGAACTGAAAACAGCTGTTGGGTGATCATGTCCAATACACTGATGTGTATATTTTCTAAATTCACTGAACAAAAGGGAAGTCTCTTATAATGTCTCATAAGTTACAAGTACCATTATTCGGCCTTGTTTATATTTGGGCACCATTTTATCAAATGCACCATTTAACCCAACAAATGGGACTGTTTGCATGACCTTTTCAAAGACTTCACTTAATGCTTGATTTTAGGAGAAAAAAATTGTAGTACCATAAAACTATTGTGAGTAATATTACACATTTCAGCTTTTACAAATTCAGGAAATTTAGAGAAAGGACTAACGTTATCATCGTCCAACAAAGGCTGGAGATCAAAAACTGGATTTTTAGAGGTCTTAAAGCAAATGTAATTCATTCTTATTTTGGTCACTTTAAAGGTTGACGCAATAGTCTTTTCAGATAATATACTGTATACCATAAGCCTCATCTTTTACACCCAAAGAAGTGGCTGTTACGGAATTTATAGCATAAGTGTTCTCTACATTGCAATGACAAGCATTTTGCTTTAAACTCGGGAACATAGCAGGAAGTGTAGCAAGGAAGGTGTTTACTTCAAAAGAATTATCTTGAAATCTATTTATTGATAAATAAAACATAATAAATTACAACATAAAACTATTAAATGTATGTGCAGTCTCAACAGATCATTATCAAAATTTTCCTCTCACCCGACACAGTGAATTTATTGACAACTCTGCAGTCGCAAACTTTGCCAAGTCCTGGTTCAAGCGGGGTACTTCCAGGCCTCATGGGCCTAGGTGGCAGATAATTCGAACCGAAATTGGACCCAGTCGGGTCAGAGCCTCCAGGTGAACCCGAACTTCCTGGCTTTCCGTCAGCTTGTGTGGTGGCGTTTCCTGATGTGGTAGTTGATTCTGGAGAACCGGTGCCATTAACACTTCCAGCCTCCCCCTCTGGAGCAGAAGACCCGTCTCCAAATGGATTAGCAGGTAATCCAGGTGGGTTTTGGATTCCTGAACTACCACCGGCTTCTTGGGCAGGTCCCCCTGGACGTCCTTGACCCCCACTAACTCCTGATCCAGGGGAACCAGGTGGGCCGAAGATATCAGGTCTTCCTCCTACCCCTGGAAATCCAGGGGAAATGAAATGTCCTGGACTTCCATCACTCTCGGGCTTTCCAGGCTTCATAGCAATTCCAGGTGGATGTACGACTCCAGGAGCTCCCCCTGTGCCAGGGCCAGTAAACCCTGGAAAACCACTTGTTCCAGGTCTGTTATCAAATCCTGGTGTTCCTGTGTGTCCAGGATGCCCACCAATCCCAGGTTTAGTTGTGGGCCTCCCTGGAAATCCAGGCATTCCTGAACTACCAGGAAAACCAGGCACGTTTTCAAATCCTGGAATTCCAGCCCCAGGTCTCCCACCAGTTTCAAGGCCAGGAGGGGGTCTCCCTGGAAACACAGGATGTCCTGAGCCTCCAGGTATGTTTTCAAATCCTGGCATGCCTGAGTTTTCAGGTCTTCCACCAGTGCCAGGGCCGGTAGGGGGTCTTCCTGGAAAGACAGGTTTTCCTGAGCCTCCGGGCCTTCCAGGTCTTCCTGGAGATCCAATGCTTCCAGGACCATCGGTCATTCCAGGCTGTCCAGCAGTACCTGGAATGCCAGGGGCTCCCGCTGGAGGGTATCCAGGCCCACACCATCCTGGAAAACTGCAAGGCTGCTCACCAGGAATCCCTGTTGGAAGCCCTTCACCTGGTCCACCAGGGATAGCAGGAGGTACTGTAGGAGGCACCGTAGGAGGTACTGTAGGAGGTACCGGGCCTGGACCTGCTCCTGGCAAAGGGGCTTCTCCCGGAGGTGCTGGGGAACACAAACCTGGATATTCACTGGAACAAGCTGTCCCTGGGGGGCATTTTGAACATGGCTGACCAATCTCGTATATGGGTCTTCCTATGAAGTTTCCTGGAAGATAGGAAAGAGTCACGTCAGAGTAGAGTATGGTTGGTGATGAGACATTCATGAATAGTTAATTTTACAATGGATCTTCAGAAGGAAGTAGAATTCAATGAAGATTTCATTGTGTTAGGTCTCCAGGTTTCAAACTGAACTAAATATTCATCTCCCTGCTTAAAAAATGCTGTTCTGGACTGATGATGCCGAAGATGTTGTTATCATCAATGCTAGCTGTTTTTTGTTCCTGTAAGCCCATCTCAGGGCACCAGACAGACAGATGGCATCGGCACTCCGTTTTGTAGCGGACAAGTTTTGAGCAAAACACAAATAAGGTCAAAACTCACTTAAAAATATGTCTGTAGATGGTGGGGAGTTTTTCCTGCGGCTAAACAATCCTATACTGTTTATGCATTTTAATATATCGGTAGCCATTAGTTTTAAGGTTTATGAAAATGAATGTATTTGTAAATGAATGGTAACAGGAGACCAGATTAAGTGTGGATGAGGTATGTGGAGAGTATAACATATTTTCATTTTACAGTCCAGTCTTTGGGAATTTTAGTGTTTTAACCACATTCTGTGACTTTGTACAAAGCCTCAAAATAACAATTTGAAAAGGGAAAGCATAAAAGGATTTTGTTCTTGATGCCACAGCAAGGTAACAGCATACAGAAGGAGAATAACAAATTTCTAGAATGCGACCCTCAAAAGAATCGTGCACAACTTACCTGCAGCACCGTAATTGCACACGTGGAAGTTCTGAATGAAGTTGCCGTCTTGGTACTGAATGAACCCACATCCAACGTACTGGGTGGATGCCCAGACCATCTGAGTGTAGTGACCAACGCCTTGAGACCCACTGAAAAGGAAAAAGTACAGGGTAAAAGAAGGAATTCATCGGTTGCAAAGGTTTCTCCTGAAAATGGCAGACCTAAATACAGTTAACATAGAATAGTAGCAGTTACCAGTTTCATTAGTCAAACAGTTTTTTGGAAGTTTTGACGGAATATAAAGTCCCGTCAGTTTTTTGGGAGCCATTTAAGGCTTTTTTCGTCAAGTTCCAAAAGTTTATTGGCTGCAAAGAAGAAACAGGAAAAATGAGAGAATTATTGTGGATGGTTCATACCCTTTAGGCCGAGGATTCTTTTTTCAAATTTCCCCTTGCTTTCTCTCCCTCTCTTTCTCTCTTATCTTTATCCCTCTTTGTCCTAGCTGTGATCCACAAGATCGACTAACAACTAAGTACCTAATCACTACTTAGGTTACCCTTGGCTTGCTGGATTTTAGGGAACTCATCCATGTAGTTCATTCTTGTTTGTTTTGAGAATTGAAAACTGGTCCCTCAGTTTGCGTGGTGTGTGGTACCTCTCCAGTCTGAGGTCAGAAGAATTCTTTCTCTCTATTTGTGAATGGAAAAGACATAATTAAGAAGTCTGGAAAATTATGTCAGTAGGAAAACTATTGGTCCTATGATGAAAGAGACAATTTTTGGAGGGTCTGAACTGTCTACCTGGGTTTGAAGATGGAGAAATTTGCAGGAAGGTTTTAATCTCTCTCTCTCTCTCTCTCTCTCTCTCTCTCTCTCTCTCTCTCTCTCTCTCTCTCTCTCTCTCTCTCTCTCTCCACCAAGCTGAACCCCACAGAACCTGCTAACAGTTGGGTAAATAATTCACCGATGTCATGACACCAGGCACATAAATCAGTCGGTGAATTCTTTGCCTGAAATTTTAGTGCCACACTAACTGAACAAAACCAGGCTAAGTTCATGAACCGCAGGCAGAATTGTTCACAAGAGTAAACCTCCAATGTCATACTCACGCGAAGGAGGAGACCTCTTGGCGATTCATGTAGACGACCTCCTCATAAAAAGAACCAAGGGCTGATTTCCAGTTAGGTTTCACAGGAATGGATCCTGCTGAGATGTAGATATTCTGACCCACCACAAAACGTCCTGGAAATAGGCAGGTTTTACTTGGCTTGTTGTTTACGTGTCGGTTGAAATGGCAAGATTAAGAGATATTAAGAGTAACGGTAGTATTTCAGCAGGAGACCATCTCATAGCGCTTCTTTGCTGAAGATAATAGTTGCCGTCACTCTTTCTGATATTTTAATCACTTTCGTAAACATTTTGGGTTTTGTTAAAAACTCTGGTATCTTTAACGTAAAGGTCCAGAGTTTCTCAGGGTATTAAAGATGGCCCAAGCTACAAAATTCTCTTCAATTTTTAGTTCATACAGCTTTTTTTTGGGGGGTCATGAATGCAGACAGTAGTGAGTAGGGACCACATTGTTGTAAGATAAGTTCTTACCATACCATATGACATGTTTAGGGTTACAATAAAGTAAATCCAATCCACATTGAAAATGTCAAAACAGTGAAGACTCAAATGGTCGTTCTCAAACAAATATGGCACTACGATCTTGCAAAAACAATTATGAGAACAGTTCGAAAGCGGTCTCTGGTACTGACCTGTTTGTCTGCATATGCCACAGTCGTGTTGGAAGGTGCACTGATTAGCCCACGCCTGCGCAATCTCTGCCAGCTCGGAGTCCCATTGCTGGAATCAAGATATAGAATGTTAATCAGGACAGAGATTTCAAAGTCTGAAACATTGTTCGTCACATTGATGAGGTATTTGTGATGCAAGAAGAATCAAGAGTGAGAAGTGTGGAGATATGTAAAATTGATAGTAATCAGTGTAGGTGAAATAGTAAAGTGTTTTCAGATGGTTTGATCATGTGGAAAGAATGGAATGTGTTAGGTTTTATAAAAGATGTAATTAGGAAGGGTAGAAGGCCATTGACATCTAGAAAGCACAAGAGCGAGGAATACTCGTACTTTAATGAAGTGTGTTCAGCCGCCCTCTCCCCCCCAAAATCTTTTCTCTCTGTTTCATGTTACTTTCTGAATAAATAATAATAATAATAATAATAATAATAATAATAATAATAATAATGTGTATTAAAACACACACATCACACACTCACCAGCTCCAACATCGAAGTAGCTGGAGGTTGAGGACCTGGGTTCCCCTGGGTCTCTTGCCCAGTGGCGACCCGCGACCTCAGCTGGTTGTGCACTCGCAGGGCCTCCTCTCGCTCGGCGGGGTCCACACCCAGCGCCAGGGGCTGGTAGGAAGTGAGTGGAAGTTTGGGTCACTTTTTCACGAAATTAAAAAAAAAATAATTCAGAGTTAGCCCCTTGACCTTCAGTAGTGACTTGAGACCTTCCCTTGCTTAAACAAGGGTTTACCTTGTTTAAACAAGGCCTTACTTTGCTTAAACCAAGGTAAATGAGACCTCTACCTTGGCTTAAACAAGACCCACTCTTGCTTGAACAAGGCCTTCCCTTGCTTAAATGAGGCCTTGCCTTACTTAAACAAGATCCTACCTTGCTTAAACAAGACATTGTCTTGCTTAAACAAGGCCTTACATTGCTTAAACAAGATCTTTGTTACCTTGCTTAAACCATGTTAAGAGACGCCTATCTTTGCCAAAACAAGATCTTCCCTTGCTTAACCAAAACCTTCCCTTGCTTAAACAAGGCGTTTTCTTTTAAACAAGACCTTCCCTTGCTTTAACAAGACCAAGTTAAACAAGGCCTATCATTGCTTATAAACAAGATCTTTGTTACCTTGCTTAAACCAAGTTAAGAGACGCCTGTCTTTGCCAAAACAAGATCTTCCCTTGCTTAACCAAAACCTTCCCTTGCTTAAACAAGGCGTTTTCTTGCTTAAACAAGACTTTCCCTTGCTTAAACAAGACCTTCCCTTGCTTAAACAAGACTTTCCCTTGCTTAAACAAGACTTTCCCTTGCTTAAACAAGGCCTTACCTTGCCACACTGACGGCTGGCAGTGTCTGAACTGAATCTGCAAAGGGTGTGTTGTCTGGTCAGGCCACAGTAGTCGGTCAGCCCTGCCAAGGAGCTGTTGCTGATGAAGGCGTCTGCGAAAGGGCAGCTTTCTGTTACTTTCTGTTCAACATTTTTGGGAAGTAGTGGATTTTGGAAAGTGGTGGAGGGTCTAAATGATAGAGGAGATGGAGAGAGAGAGAGAGAGAGAGAGAGAGAGAGAGAGAGATCCATACTAACCTCCTTTGTCACCCGGCAGGAAACAGGTACTGCTGAATTCAGTGAACGGTAAATCTGAAAAGAAATTAAAAAAAATAAATAAAAAACCCCATCAGACACCACTAAACCTAACCCTGATTAGCTCTCCAAGATTCCCAAGCTCAGCCACTGTTCAAAACGATGCCAGATGCCCTTTGACCTCGCCAGAAACTGGCTGTGATTCAATTGCACAACTGACCAGAAAACTGCCAAAACTCACAGGACTGTCGACTGTACAGGGACGATGATGGCCCCTTGACACAGGCGTTAGCGCTGCAGGGGCACGAGAACACCCCGTCGAAGTTCCTCTCGAACTCCCTGAGCTCGATGACCTGTTCTGTGAACCTGCTCTCTGCCCCTTCTTCTTCTTCTTCTTCTTCTTCTTCTTTGTCTTCAAGGGCGCCTTGAACCTTCTTCAGGAGATGCGTGTTTAGAGAGAGTCCCTGTTCTCTCAGGGCTCCGTCAAGGGCAGATCTAGTGGATTCATCGAGTTCCTCGCCGTCCAGGAGGTCACTCCGGCGGGAGAACTCCTCCTCTCGTTCTTCTGGGAAGAGCAGGTCGAGGCTGTCGAAGCCTGACCTGCCCAGGCTCGACCCGAGGTCAGCCAAAGTCATCCTGCTGGTTCTGGAGTCCCCAGAGGCTGGAGATATCGAACAGCAAATTAGGGGTAGACAGGTCACGAAAACCAACCTTCCCCTGGTCCACAATGACCCTGTGGCCTCCATACTGGCAAAAAGAGAGGCTCTGGGAGTTGTCGTGACCCCTGACCTCTCGCCCGTTTCACTGACCCTGACACCTGTCTTCAGGTGCTGTTTATACTCTTCTGTGTCTCAGGCCCCGACCCCAGGCAGTGGGAGTAGTCAGGCCTACCTGACCCAAAATAAACCTTTCTTACTTTCTCCAGCGTTTCCATGAATAGCAATTCCAGAGGAATGATTTTCCAGGATTTAAGTGTCTTGGGATTTTAGGTCATTTTAGGTCATTTTAGGATGAATGTTCCGCCATTTTCAATCTTCTCCCGGCTGATTTGCAAAGTATTTGTGAAGAAAGAAAGATTGAAACGGTCTGAATTGTAGGAATATGTAACAGAAAAGGTCATTGACCAATCTACCCAGATGTAAATGGGTACCAGTGCCCCACAGAGGTCACAGAGGTCATGAAACAAGGCATGGAATAGCACACTTCATCCTTAAGGACTGTCAGAGACGTCCGGAAGAGATAAAAAGTCATGATGGAAAAATTAAGATAGAAAATCAACACAGAATTTAAAAAGTAGGTCTAAAAGACCCTTTTCCACTCCACTCTTCGCATTCCAAAAAGAAACATTAACGAGAAACGAGAAGACGGTGTAACGATATACATCTGACGTTCCACATAGGCCTATCTCTGATCCATCTGTGCTTTAGATAAGCCAGGCGCCGGGAAAGTTGTATGAGAGAGAGAGAATCTCTTTATAACAAACATGAATATACTTTTATTCTGTGTGGGTGACCTCGTCACCTATATATGAATCCTATTTTAGGATTGATGGGAGCTAGGATGAGCAGGCTTTTGGCGGGGATTGAGGGCGGGGAGAAAAGGATTGCTGTTTTTGATTATTTTTGTCATTTTTAAGTGTCATCTGCAGAGTCTGTTATTATTATTATTATTATTATTATTATTATTATTATTATTATTATTATTATTATTATTATTATTATTATTATTATTATTATTATTATAGGATGTAACTGAATTTAGGGAGCCGTTGCAAAACCTTGCCTAGGTCGCGACATAGGCCTACTCCCAGGAGTTTGTCCAAAAAGAGAGAGATTATGTAATTTTGGAAAGAGTTTTGAAATATTCCAAACAATTTTTATTTTTTAATAAAAAAATCAATTCTTGTTTCTAATCCTTAGAATGACGTCATCTCTGCCAGGTACAGGCCTAATTGACAATACTTTGATATTTGTCCACTAGACAAATGTAAATGTCTTTTATGTTATATATCCACTTCGGGAAGATTATATACAGAAAATTAATTAGACACAAGAAGGGAGACTTAGACTGATGTCTGAAAATTTAAGACTGACTTATAAAGATGGCTCAGAGTCGCTACCCTGACGTAGGCCTAATTGTTTGTTTGTTTCTGATATTATAAGAAGCCACTTTACTTATCCGAATAGGCCTACACAGGACTAGTGAAGAAAATGCAGATTTTATCTTTTCTTTTCACTGGTTCATTAAGGATGAGTGTTAATTTGGAGATAAAGCAGTGAGAGAGAGAGAGAGAGAGAGAGAGAGAGAGAGAGAGAGAGAGAGAGAGAGAGAGAGAGAGAGAGAGTTTAGCCTTGTAGGAATGAGATTCCATTTTCTTCGGATATAATTTTGAATTTATGGAGAAAATGTTTTCTGAAATTTTTAAAAGGCTGACTTTCTAAGCCTAGACATTTTTCAAGGCAAATATAACCATCCTTGGTTTTGTATTTATTAATAGACCTCAATAAATAACATATAATCTTATTATATATATTATTTATTTATTTATTTTGAACATGACACATATTTGGATGGGGGAACTACGCTATTCTTCCTCTGGCATGGTTCAGTTTGAACAAAATCTAGGATTTAGACCAATTTACAGGCCACACCTTTATATAGGCCTTGCTAAATAATTCATACATGGAACAGATATATAATATACACATATATATAATATACACAGCGCTCATAAGTTACAAAAATCCATATATTACGAGAAGACATTTTTAGCTACTCAAGCGAATAGCAATGAATTGAAATGCCCCTAGACTCATGCATTACCCTGGCAACAAATATTTTACGCTTTGTATGTGTGTTTGTTTGTTTATATGTTTGTTTGGCTTCGTATGAGTTAATATATATTAATATAAGTGTCAAATTTTATTTGAAATAAGTTGTGAAAGTGAAAGGATGCATAGCAGATAAAAAAATTAGCAAAAGAATGCCTGCAATTTCCCGTCCATTATACCGCCTTCGTAAACTCATATGCATAAGTGATGATCCTCATTTATGGAAAAAATAATGATGTAATGATAAATCATACAAATAATCTATAGAATAAAAAGTAAAATACATAAAAAAACGTTATTTTTCCATAAAAAAACCATGTAAACGATTTTACACCTTTCTAGATGAGTTATGCAAGAATGATTGATAATGAATCCTATTCATTATTTACAATAAATCTTATTTAACTATTAAATTTACATTCACCAATAGACACGGTGTCTCCATAACCATGTTTATCAATAAATCCATCTATATAAAGCTGAGAAGAAGAAGAAATACATTAATATGAAATTTTCTTTTCAGACGGGATCTTAGGGTGAGCCGTTACAAACCCAACGACCTCCAATTACTACTACTAATTAATTTTTCTCCTTTCAAAATGACAGGTCGCCTTAATTACACGTGACAGGGATACTAATTAGGTATGACATTCGTATTTATCATTTTTAAGGTAATTTGTTGCATAATTAAGTTAATTTTATTAATTAATTAAGGTTGAATAGATATCTGAAGCTCTTTTATCGTATATATATATCGTGACACATAATACGTTTTATTCTATATTTCTTAAGTCCGTAATTATGTTATGCTAATTAAAACTATATAAGTTATATTATCTATAGGAATTATGTAATTAAATAGATATAATTAATATTTTTCACGTAGGTTTTATTTATATATATCATAAATTCACTTTGGTTTCTTTAGCATAGAATAACTCCAATTATTTTAGGTTAGGTTACTGATATAAATTGTCACCGTCAACGATTATTTAAATTATCGATTATATTTTGAATTATAACTTAAATTATATTTCAAAATTATGTTTTAAATTGTAATTAGAAATTTCCGTTGTTCCTGTGAGAATACTAACCTACGTCTTTCATAAGTAAGCTACGTACCTAAGGTCGTTAAAGCTTAGTTCAAGGTGGTCGACTGGTCGCAGGCGAGTGGGGGAGACCCGCTCGTTCAGTAAGCCTAGACAGCGTCCACTCTTTTCCAGTCGCTTTGCCGTCTGGATGCATTTATATTGGCTGCCGCTGTGTGCTGTAGGCATTACTTAGTGTCCTTTGCAGCGTCACTTCGACCACTAACTGAAATCCCTTTCATTCCTTTTGCTGTACCTCCGTTCATATTCTCTTTCTTCCATCTTATCCAAACAATTTTTTTTTAGTGCAACTGCGAGGTTTTCCTCCTGTTACGCCTTTTAAACCTTTTTACTGTCAATTCCCCCTTCAGCCAGAATGACCTCATAGGTCCCAGTGCTTGGCCTTTGGCCAGAATTCTATATTCCGATTCCAATTCCTAGCTACTTTGTTACCGAGCTTCGTCAGCTGAATCAGCTGTCACGAAGGGTACATCTGTAAAAAGTTTCAGGTTTGTGTGTTTAGGAAGAATGCAGATTTTCCTGAATTTGCAAAATTGCAATTTAGAAACCATAAATGGAGTCAGTTCCCGTTTTAAACCTTGTCTAAAAACAAATAGCCTATGCTATTTTTGTGATGTTATTTTGTAGATAAACTTACAGCATTCATTTTTATTCCTAAACTGTTTATTCAGTGATTGAATAGTTTATATAGTGTCTTATATTGGTTTGGCCTGGAAACTGCCATTTAAAATTAAACACCCCAAAACTGCAATGAGTGTGATTGCAGAATTCTACCTGGTTAAGAAAAAGCCACTGTATAAAACCAAGTTTAAATTAACAAGTATAAAGTAGAGCTTTTGAACTTCATTAAGGTCCTCTTGAGCTGCACTAAACATCACTTATGCAAAAACACGATGCCTTCAAGAAATCATGATACTCAAGGAAGAATCCCAGACTGACACTTTTGTTTTAATTGCTCCTTCAAAACGTTGTATTTTTACTTTTTATTGCTTTGTAAACTTTGTATTTAATGTTTGGTTCAACTGAAGAGGACCTTAGTGAAGGTTGGAAGCTCCTGTTTTGTATTCACTTAAACATTCAAGATAGATATGAAGAATGTGGGTTTTTTTTAACAAAGAATTCTATATTTAATGTATAGCTAAGGCTTTTTCCTTAGGTAACCAGTCGCATCTCTTGGCTAAGAAAATCTTTACAAGAAACGTTTGTAGGATTGATGTATACAATGTTTACAGTATCTTAACTAATGAGCACTGTATCTTGTTTCTTTTTATGTGACAGGCAGCCGCTTTCATCTCCAGTTACAAGTTTAAGTCCATTTAAGAGTTCTGAAGTGATCCAGCTTTTCAGAGGTAGCATTAGCCCATCTCTCGGACATATTGAAGCATACTGGATGTATGCTAAAAGTACAGCTGTCAAGTTATTGGTTAGGTAGGCTTGTTAAAATTAGTAATTATGTACAGTACAAGTAAGTAATTATTATTTATTGAGAGTTTTGGAAGAGATCAGGAATTTATTCGTAAGATGAACAGATGAAAGCCCTATATAAATAGCATAATGCTTCTATATGAAGTGAGCAAATGCAGGTTCCTGGACTCTTGCCCGACAGATGTTTAGCTTTACAGTCTTTTAGCTGTAGCACCTTTTGCCTGATAGATATTTCTAATCGTTGTATTTTGTACTTTTTGTTGACATCACGTTTTCAATAATGTCATTCGGTCAAAGAGTTTCTGTTATCCAGAAACTGACTTTTTCTTATCTTATTTTCATTTCTAGTGTTTACCCTTTTCATGTATTTTCAGAATAATTATAATTGTGTTCGAATAAAGGTTTACTCTTGTATATTCACATGCAAATGATAAAGTCATTGTTTCTACAAAAATAAAACCTTTGTCTGTTATGTATATTAACATCATTAAAAGATAGTTTAATAGTTGAAGCTTGATGACTGGCTAGTTAATTTGTAGTGGGTCAGTGAGAATTTAGGAAACCATCCACTTACTTAACTAAGTTTCACTTTTTCTTCAGCCACATAGTTCAACACACTTCTTGGGTTCCTCACCACCATGGCTTCTGTTGAAGGTCTGCTGAGTACTTCTTGGTTTGACTGGTTGATGACTGGTTTGTTTATATGAATTTGGTTGTAAAACTGGTGGTACCTGAATGATTCTCCAGTTTGTAATTATGATCAGCATAGATGGTCAGGGTGCAAATGTGTGTGGGTTGAGGTTCATGATCCCAGCTTCTGTTGTTGCAATAGTGCACCTCTTCTCCCCTTGCACAGTCTTGAGTTGGTTACATGTTGAGGTCACATGATGACTGAACTGCAATCCCTGGGGACTATTCTGCCCTCACCTCACTCTCCTCTTTGTGTGCTCGGTCTGTGGACCGCAAGAATTATAGGGAGAGGACCCATTGTCAGGGCAGATGATTCGGTCTCTGGTCCACCAGCTGCTCATTCTTAGTCACCTTATCAATCTTCTAGGCCAAGCATCAACCTATAATCTTCCCTTCCTACTTGTACCTGTCTGGAGGTGCAACAGATAGAGTTCACATTGCCTGTGGTTTTGGACTGTCCCAGTTCTTTGGAACCAACCTGGGAGGTCCACAGACATGCACATGACCAATACTTTGTCCACAGTCCTGGGACCACCCCAGATGACCCCTCCATGATGTGCCATGGTGATTGCCATGTATGAGACTGACTTTACAGGCTACTTCTGGCCGTAGTCACTTACTGATGTTCTTTTGCTGATAATAAGAGTACTGGAAGTGTTTCTCGGCATTGGCTTTGAAGTTGATTGCTAAAGTGAAAAGATATTTTATTTGGGTGCTTGGACCATTTAATATAATTATCAAAAGAAGTCTTGTTCAATCTCAAGTGGTGGCAAGACCTGGACATTGCCTGAGAGTAGATGCTACCAGTAACCTTCTCCTTGGATTCATTGTGGAAGTTAAGTTATTTTGCAAGGTTGATGAAGGCAAGATGAATTATTCATACAAATGAATTTGCTGGCAAGTGATATAGATTCCCTAGGAGAAAAGGAAGCTGAATATTGAAAAAATGGTCACGCTATGCAGGTGTTATGGGGAAGCATTTTGTAGAAATGAGCTCACAGTTGATAATGGAGAGAAGTTTAGATGTGTATAATGCAGGAAAAAAAATTTTATGAGAAAAATAATCTTGTAGAGTACATGAAGACTCTCACCGGAGAGAAATCATTTGCTTGTGGGGAATTTTGGAAAGTTTTTCTCAGAAAGGTCATCTTAAAGTGCACACCTCATAGGTGGTTAATGCCATCTGTGCACCTCACGTAGTGCGCTGTAGGCATTTATTAAGGTTTTACTATACCTCTGCTCATATTCTCTTTCTTCCATCTTACTTTCCACCCTCTCCTAAAAATTTTTCAATATTATTTTCAGTGCTGAATGACCTCATAGGGCCTAGTGCTTGGCCTATAGTCTAAATTTTTTATTCCAGTTTTCTCAAAAACCTGCCCTCAACACTCACATGAGAATTTATGCCAGACAGAAGTCATTCTGAGGCACTGAGGAGAAAGGGAAAGCATTTTCCCACAAAAGTACTCTAACAAATCATATGATTATTCACAGTGGCGAGAAGCCTTTCACATGCAGAGTATGTTTGAAAGCATTCATGCAGGAGAGTTTCCTGACAAGCCCCATGAAGAGTTATACAATGGAAAAGCCATTTATTTGCAGAGAATGTGGGAAAACATTCTCAGGAAAGTAACTTTACAAATTATATGAGAATTGATGCCATACATGTGTGCTGATTGTGGAAAACTATTTTCACAGGAAAGTAATCTTTCAAGACACAGGAGGAGTCCCTGTGTCATGGGGAAGTAGGTAAGGCACATTTTAAAACTAGATATTAAATTCTCAGCTGATATGAACAGACAAAAAGCCTCGTTCTTGGCAATGAATAGGGCGCTTTCTAAAAGCAAGCGACTTCAAGCAGGGCAGAAGAAACAGAATCACACATTCGGAGAAGCTTGAAGCTCTGTGGAAAAGAGAGGACCCTGAAAAAGCAGTAAATATGGTATACTGTAAATGAAGAAATTGTGGAAACGTACTTCTCAAAAATCATGATAAATCATATATGAATTTATTAATATGTTAATTTTTTCTTTTCCATTAACTGATCTCTTTCTGTATATCCTATTACTTTCTGTTAGTTCATTCAGATGAACACCATATCCTTGGGAAGCTTGAATTTCAAGTCAGTGGTCCCTGCAAGCTTGTTCCATAAGAATATGGTTCATCTTCTGAATAATAATAATAATTATAGTTAACTGCAATACTTGCAAGGCCTGAAGTGAAAAAGAATGCTGTAAATTTATTAAATCGCTGCCTTGCAGAAGAAGACGGGTCACAGAGAGCAGTTGCAGCTGGAAAACAGAAGTAATGAGGAAAACCATGTCTGTAAGTAACAGTGAAATCTCAGAATGGATGAGGCACTGAGATAGCATAAGATTAATCATCAATAAGGATAGAAAATATAAAAACTTCCTAAGGCAGGAACCTTTGCATATGAATTATTGTTTTCTAGACCAGTCATACAATCTCAGTTGCCAAAAAGCAAATGAGAATATTTTGGTACTCTCTCTCTCTCTCTCTCTACTCATACTGTAAGATTCTTTTAACGATGAAGCCTTGGGAGGCGAGAAAGGACCTTCCTCATGAAGAACTGGTTTCTGATTGTAAGAAAACAAGTTATTTTCTAGCATATTTGTGCAAATTGTTTCCCACCAAGAACTACAGTTCAGGCCTTTAATAGGCTGTTTTTTCCCAGGAACTGGATTGTACAAATTCTGCAAAAATGTGGCTTCTCTTTTAAAGATTGACAAGGAACTGACACCAGCATCAATGCTCTCCTTCTGAATGGGGTTTGACCTTAGCTCTCCGTACATCCAAAAAGTTCCTTAGCATTGACTAAAGAAGGCATCACTGGGACTGAAGAAGGCACTCGTTCTAGGAGTTGGGAGTCAATCAGCAGATCTTCCCTATTCCTCCCTAGGTCCACCTTGAAACCCAGCTGACAATATTTCAAGACAGCGTTTGGTTATAAATCACTATCCCATCCTTTACTACATGGGGAAATGCGTTTGTGCTCAAAAGTTGTGGAAAGATAATGTTATCCATTAAAAGTCCCATGTTATATAGTCCTAAAATGTGATAGCTTTTTGTCCCAGAGAAGCTATCGAGAGAAAAAAACCTTTGAACTCATGAGGTTTATATACAGAGTACAAGGTTATGCAGTGGCCACAGCCATTGTGTTTAAGCAAGTGAATTTAGAGCGTCAGAGATACCATGTGTCCTACTAACTTAGGGACATTTACCTTCTTTTATATTCATCATTGGCTCCTGGTAGCTAGCACATACATTCCTCTTTCATCTTGGTCACAAATAGTCCTACAGTCACGTAATACAAACTATCGTCACTCAATTAGTCGTTTTTAGTGCAAAATTTTCAACCTAGATTGAATGACCCTACAGCTTCTTGTGGGTCAACAACGCGACTAACTTTGGTCCTGTCCTTTTCACATGCCTCAGCAAAAGTAGGTACTTGCTTTTAATAGTTTTAGTTTTCGTAACTTTTAGGGAGATTTTATTTTTACGTAGAGGCTGTTTCCTTCACATCTAGAACACCTGCAGCCCTTAGGGGGGATAGTGTTGTAAGCGCATCTCGTACTGTGTACTGCAGGTATTAAGATTCTGTGTAGCGTTCCGTCAGCCCCTAGCTACAACCCCTTTCGTTCCTTGTAGTGAATATGTACCTGTTTACATTTCATTGTACTTTAGACCCTCTTCTAACAGATGTGAGGTTTTCCTCTTGTTACACCTTTCAAACCTTTTTACTCTCAAAACCCCTTTCAGCGCCGAATGACCTCGTAGGTCCTGGTACCCGGCCTTTGGCCTAAATTTTATATTCCATTCCTATAACACCTACAAGATGTAGCTTTGTGAGGTCCTAGTTAAGCCTCCAAGTACCAGTATAGAAGGTCATTGTTGTATCCACAGCATTTGAAATTTTTGACAATAGGTTTCTGTTGTGATTCCAAATAATATTACGGTGTTTATTAGGAAGAAGTAAGAGGTGGTAGCACCTAAACTTAATGGACCTCAACTTAATAGATGTCATTACTTATCAGCTGCAACATTACGATTATTTTTACCACGATGCCGTTTTAGATGCCGTGCGATTTTACGTAAACCCCCAAAATTTAGCGTTAAGTTTAAGTACAGGTTAGTTTTGGCAAGGAGCTATGTGGAATTACTGTTAGCTGGATGGTGTCGATAAAACATTTAAGTGCATTCTTTAATGTAGGGTCTTTGTTACTTAAGGTACAACGTTACTTAGAAAGCAAGACCCCCAGAGTGTTAAGTTGCTACAATGCATTCTTCTTTTCGAAGATTTGGTTTTCCCATGTTCCTTAATCTGTACAGTAGACCAATGTCTGTATTCCTTATAGCAGACATTGCTCAATTTCATATTTATATCAAATTGATACTTGTGTCTTTAACCTCTGTATTCATTAGTTATAACAGGTATTAGTTAATTTCATACTTCTTGTAGGTGAATGCTTTTGTATTTTAGAACTTTAATTGAATATGCAGTGCCTGTATGTACAACCAGATTCATATTTTACATGGAACATTGTTCATTTCAATATGTTTAATTTTTGTCACTAAATTTTCTCTATGTAAAAGTTTGAATCAGGGAAAGTAAATAAAATTTTAACTTTTTTTTTTGTTTAGAACTTAAGACGATTTGTTAATGGCAATTAAAAAATAGCTCTAAGCATTTTGTACATGGCCAAGTAATTGCCTGCAAGTAATACTAGTAGTTAGCAACATAATCGTTGCAATATAGGCTTATATCATGCCAACGTTTTAGCTCCATCTTTGTGGAAAAAAAGAATATTCATCCTGAGAGATAGAGAAATGCTTTGATATCTTGTAGTAGGTTCAAGCTTGAAGCAACTTAATGTTGGATATGAGAAAGAAAAACACAATTATGTGCATTTAAGTTAGAAGGCAGGTCTAACCCCAAAACTGCCAAAAAAAGGTGAATAAAATACGTATATTCAGAGACACCAATTGCAAAATGGGAAAAATAAGAAATAGATGAATAATTAGTCTTGGAGAGAAGATTTTAGATAAAAATGGCCAACGGTTAAGAATACGTTTGTATATATGTATAAAGGGTGAAATGAATGCGTGTATGAATAAATAAATAGATAAATATATAAAATATTGAGATAGGAAGTGAGTAAAATCATGCTTCATGTCGACCCAAGATTTAATTTTGACCGACGAAAAGAGACACAATACTAAAACTCCCAGGTAGATTATTTTCCGGAAATTAAACTGAATTATTTTAGTGAAATAATCACGATTTGAATAATTATTTAGACGTGAATAAAATCCTAAAATACTAAAATAATTCCGCGTAGACTTTGAAAAGCCTAAAATCCCCGAAGTGAGCCGAAGTACATATTTTCCAGCCGACGGACAGAAACAGCCAGAAATTAAACCGAGTTGAATAATTAACATATAAAGCTTTAATAAAGTAATTAGATATTTTTAGAAGCAATTTCCATCAAAAACAACCCCCCAAAAGTGACATCTGAAATTTAATGGCGGCGACTTAACGTCTCGCAGAGAGAGCCTTCACCGCAGATTGTTTACATGACGGATATTATCGAAATTTAGGGTCTCAAGGTAATAGTCTCCCCCGTTCCGGTGGCGGGGCCGCACGCGGCGCTCAATATGGCGGGAACCGACATAAATAAGCCGCCATGGCGGGCAAATGTGACACGAGGGGGAGAGAGAGAGAGTGAGAGAGATTCTCTCTCTCTCTCTCTCTCTCTCGGCCCCCATCACCCAATCAGCTGTTACTCGAGGGCCGATTCGTCTCCCCCTGAAAACCCCCTGCCCCCCCTCCTTTCCCTACTTTGATGGACAAGGGGCTTCGTGGCTTCGTCTCCCCTGTGGGTTATTTGGTCGCCATGTTTTGGTCCCCGGGGGCGGAAATGTCATATTTCGCGTCGTGAGGTTTCAGGGGGGTCGGCCCTCGTGGGGGTCGGTTTTGGTGGAGGGGGCCTGACCCCTTGGGGAAAGGGGGGGAGGTCACAGTACGGTGTTATTTTTGGGGTTAGGTTTTAATAATTAATTTTTATAGTTATTTCTTACTCTGGGGGTCACGGTGGGGTCACAATATGGTCGTATTTTGGGGTCAGATTTCAATAATATTTAATTTGTATCGTATTTTTGACCCTAAATGTTAAAACCAGTCGATAAATTCATTTTTCACAGGCTAGCCTGACCTACGCACAGGCTACGACCAGCTAAGCCTGTACGTCGTGTGACCCCAAACTCGATCAGTTATTTGTATATAATTATTATAATTATATTAATCTTATAAAAGACAAAACTCATATACTTTGCAGAACGACGGGACTACCTCGGAACGAAAGCTAAATCCGTCGTCCCCGACGTTAAGTGTTGATTTTCGGGGGTCCTGGAGTGGCGATGCCCCCCCCAGGCCAGGTCAGGGCATAGGACTCTAAATGAGGTTAGGTTAGGTTAGGAAGTTAAAGTCTGGTTGGGTCAGGACCTTTTAGGTTAGGTTTGTTTACGCCTGCGGAACCTATTCCCGTCGTTCTACGCTCGCCCCCAAAATTCAACTGTACGGGTTAAAACTGGTCGTTGGTTTACCATTTAGACTGGTTTGCAATGTTGCAATTGTTTCATTATGGAAAGGATACCAAAATTCGTATAATTGTAGGCTACTGCCGCGTCCCGCTAGCTCGGCAACTGCCGATTTACATTTACGTGCGAAATGGGTGCTGTGTTTAGTACTGTACAAGCTCCTCAGCGATGATCATAAAACATAAAAGATAATAAATATTATAAACAAACAAAAGATAGTAAATATATCATTCGGCGACTGGCGGGAATTAGGTCGCAGTAGTAGTCTTTATTTTTACCCTAAAATCTCTTATCAAATTTACCGTTACTGAAGTCTTTACCTTATTCATGTTTCCAAAATTCATAAATGTGGGGCTGGTACTGAACAAGGTGCTCGTGCGAGCGAGCCATGTATTAATGAATAAACGAGCCGTGTATTAATGAACAAAGCGAGAGCCATTAATCAAAAAATTTGTGTATTAAAATGCATGCGAGCCATGTTTATGAGATAAAATGCATGTGTTCACGAGATATCGTAAGTACGACGTAAGGCATAGTGAATGCGAGAGATTATAAAGCATCGGATGAGACGTCGTTGAAGATTACGAAGAAAACTGAACCTTATTGATTTTAACTGATTGCGATTAAAGTGTGATCGTACGAAACTGATAGACGAAGTGAAATAAAACTGTTGAAAGTAATTGAAGATAGGAATGAATGTTCCGTCTCTTGTGTCCAGATTACAGTCTCGATTACCATTAAGTTGTTCATTCCAGTAAAAGATTTTGGAGCAATACTTTAGAGCCTTTTAAAAAATGTGTTCCAAGGATTTTTTGAGATTTTATGAACAACATTCACACTTGTGACCTCAACGCCAGCAAAAATAAGGTTAATGATGCGTACAGGGTAACCTAATAAGTCTTATGAATTCCCTTTTGAGGTGTGACCTTGTAGAGCACCTTTTGTTTCGGCAGAATGGCCTAAGAAATGTAACTAAGAACATGTGAAGTATGTAGCCTAAAGGCAGCTGACAGTATTACCCTGGCCAAGCCTACCCTAGCCTGATCAGCTTGCAGGAATGTTTATCTAGCCTCAGGTAGACTAAGGTTAGGCTAGGTTAATTCAACCTACTTTGATTGTGGTGTTATTTTTAAGGTTTCCCATGATTGTTGACTTTTTTTTGGTATATTTCTATCTTGCCCAGTTGCAATAACTTTTTCTAGTTTGTATGATTTAACGCATAAATGCATCTAGCCTATACTAGAACTTAGATACTTAGGCTAGGCTGTGGTCCTAACTTTTGTTTGTGGTCATAGGTTACTCATTACTGTTTATTTTCAGGTGATTTAAACGAAGTGTGTAATAATGTAGCCAAATAGATTTGTGTAAAATTAATGAGATAGGAGGCTTACTGAAATGCACATCTGTGGTGTTTAAAATGTATCTTTTGCTTGAAACATGCACGATTAGTTTCGAAACGCTGCCTCACCTATATGCGAAGTCCATTCAGAGGTGTAACCTTTCTTATTAATGAAGTAGTATCTGTTCTATTATCCGTAGGGGGGGAGGGGGGGTAGTGCTGTCAGTGCACTTCAAGCGGTGCAATGTAAGCATTATTTAAGGGTCTAGCTACAGCAGCTTTCATTCCTTTTACTTCCATAGTACTGTCCACCCTCTCCTAACAATTGCTTCACAGTACAACTGCGAGGTTTTCTTCCCGTTACGCCTTTCAAACTTTTACTAGCAATTTCCGTTTCAGTGCTGAATGGCCTGAGTTGCCCCAGTGCTTGGCATGTATGCCTGAAATCTGCAAATCAATCAATCAATCAATCTGTTCTATTAAATAATTTGCAGAAGAGTGCTCTCATTCTTTTGCTCAATTGTCACCAAAAATCAAGAACCAGTTTGTCTGGACACGCCGACAAAAATATACTGACCCACCAGTAATCTACCTGTGGCCCAGTCACAAACATATGGGAATGTAGTCCCAATTCACTGGTAATGAATCATAATTAAAACAATCCTTCATAGATTATACTTGAGGCAGTTACAAAAGTTGATGTAGTTTCAAAACTAATCTGGACTCTTCCTGGGCAATGCACTCCGCTTGTCACATAACACAGATTCCTGTAAAAGTCCAAGATGCAAGTTGACCACACATTTCACAGTTCTTATTGTCTGAATTAAGGTTAGGGTTCACACTGACATCAAACAGGTTTCTGGCCTTTCCGGCATACTTGTTTGACAACTACCCTTCAGAGTAATTTGTCACTTTGCAGACTGACGAGCAAGAGAGACACTAACGAGAATGCATCCACTGTATAAGTGTGTGTGCATGTTATAACATAGGGTCTCAGTTACCAGATTTTGCTGTTGTACTTATTTTTACTCTTTCACAAGCACAATACATAACTATAGAACATGTCGCAAATAAGCGGAAACATTTCTTGTTTTTACTGATGTCACCCGTAGTATCTTCACTTCCAATATTTTTTGATTATACAACATTAATCCCAAACTTTTTTCTCTCCAGGCTGACATAATGTCGTTAAAGCCTCGTGCGGTGAATTTTGACGAAGTCTGGGGAGGGCTCCTTGAAACGGTGCAGCAGGTAGTGACGATGGAGACCATTAAACGTAGCATCTGGAACGAGAGGTTCTCCGACGTCTATTCCCTGTGCGTAGCCTTTCCTGAACCCCTGGCGGAACGCCTGTACACAGAAACCAAGAAACTCCTGGAAAATCACGTGAGAGAGCTTTATTCAGAGGTGAGTCATTGTGGGGACTTTAGAATTGTCTGCTTTTGACAGGAGAGTTTTTATGCAATGCAGCGACATCTTGACGTAATGGGTTTGTGTAGTCAGCTGCATTTTAGATGTGATGCATGTTTAAATAAATATCTTAAACTGAATATTAATTGTAAAGTAAAGGTTGGTTAAGGTATTAGAAAATATTCAAGGGCAGTCTATAGTATAGGGTTTTATTTTTGCTGGTCTTAGTGTGCAAGACAATTGAAATTTCAAACTGCCGCATCAAAGGGGTGTTTATTTGAAATTTTTGTGAGAAGTATGAATGAAATTCAGTTGAATCGTCCTTCGATTTCAGGTCAGCAAACAGAGAGAGGAAAACCTACTTGCCGAATACCATCGCTACTGGCTGCAGTTTAGTAAAGGAACGCAGTACCTCAACAATCTTTACTCGTGAGTGTTAAATCCACGTTGGTATTTCAAATTTCATTCCTTCCCGTCTTGTTTTTCAGTTTATGGAGGAAAAAAATTAAACAAGGGCCATCGTTATTTGTTATATTCAGTCTGAGTACTTTACTTGATTCCCAAAAGAGGTTTATGGCCTCTTCTGTAAACTGAATGAGTTGATTGCATACATGATGAGGGCTTTAAATAATAATGATTTTCATGTTGGGGAAATGTGGATGGTGGGTAATTTATCAGCTTCCACTTAGGTACTAACAGGTTTTTGTTGAAAAAGAGAGAGAGAGAGAGAGAGAGAGAGAGAGAGAGAGAGAGAGAGAGAGAGAGAGAGAGAGAGAAACCAATTTTGATGAGCTTTGATGGAAACGGTCACAGGGTGACCCCTTTCCAGACGATTAGAGGATTCCAGTCATTGCATGCCCCAAGTGAAAGATTTTAATAGTTTGTCACTGAAAATCATGGTGTTGGATCATTCCTTACCCATCTCTCTCTTTCATTGACTAAACTAATTAAATATCTAGATAATCCCTGCAAGTTGTTAGTACCATTAGTGTGCCTCACAGTGCGCAGCATTGTGAGGCTCTTTACAGCACCCCCGGCCCCTGGCTGCAACCCCTTTCATTCCTTAGTGTACATCTGTTCATATTCTCAATTTCCACTCTCTCGTAACAGTTACTTCAAGGTGCAACTGTGAGGTCTTCCTCCTGTTACCCGTTTAAAGCCACTTCACTTGCACTTTCCCAGCATTTGGCTTTTGGCTTAAGTTTTGTATTCCATTTCATTAATGCTAACATCAGCTTTGTTTGGGGAATAGATGTGGCAAAACAATAACGTCACTTATAGAACCTAAACAAAAATATTCCTCAAAAGTGGTGATGTTGATGCAGTAATGATTTGTAAGTACATTCAACAGCATTATCCTTTTGCTGAAGCAAAGCTTTCTTAAGAGACTTCACACCCCCTTTTAAAATTACTGGGAAAAGCCTGTGCTTTTAGTTGAAACAGTTCAAGATATGAAGGTCTGACGGTTATGTCATTCTGAAGCTCGGCGTCGTAAGAACAGTACCCACCAGTGGTCGAGCAGGTGATCCTCTTTAGTCAGTCACAATCATTGTTTGAAGTTGATTGGTTTATTGTGCAGTTTGTTCTTTGTCAGCGATTAAGTTTACTCATTTCAAGCTCTCTTGCAGGATTCCAGTTCTATGTGCAATATATCACAAGAATGGCTGAAAAATTATAAAGTAATTCTTAAGAAATGAAATAAATGTTCATGTGATAGTCTCCAGTTTGTTGTTTTGGTAATTTATTTACTCTCCATCTTAACTGTATGTTTCTCCTTTCACTTGGGCTGTCTAATAATATGAATAATAATTGTCTTTATTGTCTTCCATCTTGCTATCCACCCTCTCCTTACAATTATTCCGGAGTGCAACTTCTTTGAGGTTTTCCTCCTGTTAAACCTTTCAAACCTACCCACTCTCAATTTCCTTTCCAGCGCTGAATGACCTCATAGGTCCCAGTGCTTCCACCTTTCAGACCTACATATTCTCAATTTCCTTTCCAGCGCTGAATGACCTCATAGGTCCCAGTGCTTGGCCTTTGGCCTAAGCTCTATATTCCATTCCATTCGTAAATGTCTCGATGATTTCAGATACCTGAATGCACAACACGTCCAGAAGCAGAAGTTCAGCGATGCAGACTTAACGTACGGTTCCATGCACATGGACATGTCCGAACAGCTTTTAGAAATAGGTCAGTGTTTGTGTAACTTCTCCTGATCGTTAGTTGCGTGGATTTAAGGTACTGCTACGTGGGGTTTCAATATAAAGTTCTGTTGATATGGATTTAACTTATTTCTTGAGTTGCTATCACACAGGGGAGTACTGTACAAGTTTGTTTTACAGATTGTAGGGTGTTAAACTGTAGTTTGTTCCTTCGTTCGGTACATCAGGATAAGCTTGCGAACGTGAGCCGGTCCAAATGTAAAGAGCTTCAGGTTTGTATGTTGGGAGAAACACAGATTACTTTGAAAATTTGCAATGTTTGAGCTGTGAATGATAATGGAATTATTTTGGGAACTTTGTGTGTAAAGCACCACATTTCATTGAGAAAATGCTCTCTCAGATTCACATGTTTCAAGAGCATGATGCCTGAATGGGCGTTGAGGAAATGACACCATTAATATTTAACCAGACTGTGGGGGTAACATTCACGTCCCTCTTAGGGATTACTTTTGACCAGGTGAAAAGTAGCATTTCCTGTCTTTGATTATTCAATATGTAAAGGTAATTAACTTCAGCAAATGGCCGACTATGAATAATGAATCTGATGGAGATGGAACTGGGCAAATCCATCGTTTGATTATGCCGTTTGTCAAACCAAAGTTGACTGTAATTGAACGCTACTCTGTCGTTTATCAAAGCAAAATTGACTATTAACGAATACTACTGTATTCATGTTTATGAATGAACCACTTTCAGTGTCACTATCCTTGTTTTCAGTCGTTAACCATATGTTAACTTACCCACGTTATCGTTGTCATCTTGCCCGTCCAAGTCGACTTCTCCAAGGCGGTAAACGCCCTGTCGTTTTGCAGGTGAGCTTGGCCTCGAGATATGGCAGAAGGAAATGATAACGCCCTTACAGTCGCGCCTCGTAGGAGTGTTGCTAACGGGCATCCAGCAGGACAGGACAGCAGCCGCGACGGATGTCCCCACCCCCACGATTCGTGGCGTCATCCATTCCTTTGTTGACGTTAATATGTACAAAAAAAAATCTACCTTGCAGGTATGTTGAGGACCAGGTGTTGCGTTAGTTGCTAAGGTGTCTGACTACTTTAACCCTTCCTTGCTTCAAATTTTGTCTGATTCAAGAGCTAAGACTCTAATTAAGCTCTGGAAGAATTTAGATGTATGTGTTTTCTATCTAAGTATTGTAATTGGTTTGTTATTTAATCTAGATAAATTTCACTGCACAGTTCATTAGTTTAAGGACCTTAAGGTCTCAACAGGTATTTGTGCTATGTATAATAGTATTTTTATGCAAAGAGAAGCGTTAGTCGATAATAGTATGTCATTTTCTTATAGCAACCAACTTTGCAGCTGTTATCTGGTATCACAAGATTACGAATCATCTTATAAAGACCTGTGTGAAACAGTGGTTTACATTTTGTGCTGTGTGAAGGTGGTTCTCTTGTAGACTGCCAAATGGATTTCCCCCTGACGCACTCATGTTTTCTTTCAGCTCTATGAGTCTGTATTTGAGGGGGAACTCTTGAGAGAAACTGGGTCCTTCTATCGCAAAGAGGCATCGTCCCTCTTGCAAGAATGCAACGTCTCTCAGTACATGGAGAGAGTGATTGCAAGGTTGGCAGAAGAAGAGCTTCGGGCAACCAAGTTCCTCCCTCCAAGGTAATTGGCTTATTATTATTATTATTATTATTATTCAGAGGATGATCCCTATTCATATGGAACAAGCCCACCAAAGGGGCCACTGACTTGAAATTCAAGCTTCCAAAGAATGTGGTGCTCGTTTGAAAGAAATAACAGAAGGTAGTAGGAAGCACAGAAAAATAAAAGATCAGTTATTATAAATGAAAACTAAATTAATAAATAAAGAGCTAAAAATGTAATTAAACTATAAAATACAAGAATTGTATTTGGTGTTAAATAATGTAGCTTGCTGTAGTCATTGTTGTGGGTAGGTGTTTAGCATGAGGCAATACACTTTTGGAATTTTATTTAATATTTAATTTGGATAAACAGTTGAGAGGAATTTTCTGTCCAATGACAGCAGGATTTTATATGCTTTTTATCGGTAGATCTCATAACCTGTTTCCTGATACGACACAGTAATTCTTTTGTCTTCCCAAACCTAGCTCCCACCAACGAGTAGTGAAGGAAGTGCAGGACCGCATGGTTGCCGACCACCTAAGTACTGTCCACGCGGAAACTGGGTCGATGGTGAACGGGGAGCGGACGAGAGACCTCTCCAACATGTACACTTTATTACGGCCCATACCCAACGGGATAACGGTTCTCGTCCAGCACGTGAAAGAGCACATAAAACAGAGGGGTTTACAAGCAATAGCCAATCTAAAAGGGGACAATGTAAGTGCCGTTTGCTCCCACACAGATGCATCCCGTGGAGGGGGGGGCGTAGTGTCGTCAGTGCACCCCATGCAGTGCGCTGTAGGCATTGCTTAGGTTCCATGCAGCGACCCTTCGGCGCGTAGCTGCAACCCCTTTCGTTTTCACTGTACCACCGTTCATATTTCTTCCACCTTCCTTTCCACCCTCTCCTAACAATTGTTTCGTACCACCGTTCATATTTCTTTCATCTTCCTTTCCACCCTCTCCTAACAATTGTTTCATGGGGCAAAGGGCGAGGTTTACCTCCTGTTACACCTTTCAAACCTTTTTACTCTCGATTTGTTTAAGTGGTGAAGGACCTCTTAGGTACCAGTGCTTGGCCCTCGGCCTAATGGCCTACATCCCATGTTCTCTACACAAATACAAACCTTTGGTCTTTGCATACGGATTTAGCTTGCGAGCACAATCTAAATCTCAGTGTAAAGATCTTCAGATTTGTGTGCTAGGAAAAATAAAAAATACTTTTAAAATTTGCTTTGTTTTTATGTCTCGCAAAAGACTGCAGTACTGTAACTATAGTTTGAATTCACTTACAAAGGTCTTAGACAAATTTTACCATTTGTGTCGAAGTTCAGAACTTTGTCTATTTTTTCATTTGTGTTCCTAGTTTTAGTCAAAGGATTCAGAATTGCTTACAATACAGTTATCAAATTTTGTATTATACATTTTCAATCATTAGACCTTTCAGATTTTCATGGTTCCAAGAAGAGTGGCACTGAACGTGACAGCCAAAAGATTCTTGATTTAATTTTTTATTTACTTTTTCTTACTGGAAATTTTGATGCAGAAGTTTATAAACCATATTTTTATCAGTCATAGAAATTGCCAATTTATTGTGGACACCATTTTACAACTTTCTTTTCGTTTTGTGTGGTCTTTGATCTTTGAAATTCACTCTCTCTAAATGTCATATAGCAGTTTTGACTGCCCCCTAGACTCGATTTTGACAATTTGATGCAGGTGTACATTTATTGATATTGTTTTCCAGTAGTTATGTACCTCTTTTAATATGAAATTTGAAAAATAAATTAGGCAAATGGAACATTAAACACAAGAGTGGCAAGGTCTTCCACTTGCCATTTTGACAAATGTAATAAAATGTTGTCGTACTTCCCAGGTCCCAGCCCAGTTCGTTGAAAGCTTGCTAGAAGTGCACAAGAAATACCGAACGATGATTACCGAAGTCTTTCACAATGACCAGCAGTTTGTAGGGGCTCTAGACAAAGCATTTGAGAGCGTCGTTAATCATAGGGGTGGGAACACAAAGGTTGTATGTCGCTCTCCCGAACTTCTTGCTAGGTGAGAAAGCAGTTTTATTTCAGCGTTTTGAAAGGTTTGGTACTGTGTAATGTCATACGGTGGATGGTCTCGTTATAAAATGCCACAATGGCCTGTTTTATGTTACAAGATAGGTTGTGGATGATTGGAATTGACCCGTTCATAATCCGTGGCGATGTTTGTTTCAGATACTGTGATACATTACTCAAAAAGTCGACCAAAGGTCTCAACGAGAGTGAGGTCGACGACAAAGTAGGCCTTAGTATAACAATATTTAAGTATATCGACGATAAGGACGTATTTCAAAAATTCTACGCGAGGATGTTGGCCAAGAGGCTCATCCAGCAGCAGAGTCAGTCCATGGATTCCGAGGAGGGCATGATCAACCGTCTAAAGGTAGGTCCCCCCGTGGTTCAGTTGAGGTTCTCTGCAGCGCCCCCTCAGCTTATAGCTGTGACTTCTTTCATTCCCTTTACTGCACGTCCATTCATAATCTCACTCTTCCAGCTGACTTTCCACCCTCCCCAACAGTTGTTTCACAGTGCAGTTGCGAGGTTTTCCTCCTGTTACACCTATCGAATCTCTTTACTGGGCGCTGAACGGTCTCACAGGTCCCGGCTCTTGGCATAAATTCTGTATTTCAGTTCCAGGTCTGTAGGTAGGCAGTTACGAGTCTTAGGTCTTGTTTATTAATCACCGCTTCCTGGATGTTTTGCATTTTGTTATAGCATACACAGCCCTTTTTTTTTTTTTCCCCTCTCACTTCAAATTCATTGTCTTTGTCAAGTCCTTGTACAAACTTGGGCGCAGTTTGTCAATACTGTACAGCATAATGTTAGTATAAATTTCTTCTCTATTATAAAATGAAGTTATTTCCACATTCCAGTGTATATTTTTTAAAAATTAAGATATAAAGTTAAATGAGATAGTGTTATTAAGTGTTATTAATATTATTATTGTATAATTATTAGGAATATTATTTTTTTTATTATTTTATACGAGGCATTCTCAGTTTTTATTGCTGTTCCCTTGTCTTCAAGGCTGATACATCTCCCAGCTCTTAGCAGATATCAGCCGTGAAGAAAAGAAGAGTAAGAAGAATTGAAAAGTTCTTCTATGAAATCATTTCCACCGATGCTGCCATTCGTTTTAAGAGAACATGCTTAAAAGAGGGTCTGCTCCCTTCGTATATTATTATTATTATATTATTTTTATTATTATAAACATGTACAGGATCACTGAATTCACCACAAAACTCCAGAGTGGCTTCCTGAAAGCTTTGTTTGGCAGTAACTGCAATACAATAATTAAGTCCTCAGCTTCGTCATTCCGTGAGAACGAAGATATAACGAACGCAACTGCACGAGTACCAGTGAACGTTCTTGCTTGTCCGTTCTACTTATTCGTGTGAACTTAGCAGCTACATATGAGAATTTTTTGTTTCACTGACATTGTAGATATGATACATTTTTAGGCAACCCGTAAATTGAATCTTGAGTATAATGGTAGGTTAGTTTAACTTTCAGACACTCTTGAATTGAATCTTTAGTCTAATGGAAGGTTCGTTTAGCTTAGGAATTATGTTAAATTGCTGTTAGCTGTAAGAGATCTAGATAATCCCCAGGTGCAGGGTATATTATGAGGTTTTTTAACTTGATAGACTTTGTTACTTATCAGGAAGCCATCTGACTTTCACCCTCCCCAAACTGTTATTTCATAGTGCAACTGTGAGGTTTCCCTTTCAGCACTGAGTGGCCTCATAGGTCCTAGCACTTAGCCAATGAGCTAAACTCCATATTCAATTATTATTATTATTATTATTATTATTAAAAACACACATAGTAGCACGAGTCTTGAAATGGAGAAACAGATCCACAGTTATTTACGGGTAAATATATTTAAAAATAAATCTTAACCGAGAGCTTTTGGGAATCTGGTTGATTCCCTTTTTCGATTGAAAAGGGGAATTCAGACAGATTCCTGAAAGCTCTCCGTTGAGATTTATTTTTAAACATATGCACCTGTATGTAATTGCAGATTTGTTTCTCCATTATAATTATTATTATTATTATTATTATTATTATTATTGAATGATACAGACACCACCCTACTTAGAATGAGTTACGTTGAATTGTTTGTGAGTTGATTACTGTACTCTTCATGCTTACTTAAGTAAAGTACGATATTAAGTCAGTACAGTACTTTATGTTTTTTCATCCGAAAGCACAATACACTGTACACAGTACTGCATGTACAGAATAAGCACCCAAAACAGAATCTGAATTTAGGAATGTCAAAGTGGTGCCCCCTCAACACAAACTTTAATTTGCCATCCCGTTTATCTGTATCTGAAGAAGGGTGGTGTCTGCACTGAGTACCAACAGTTATGTTCCTCTAAACGAGGATTTAATCGCTGCCATCTCCCCACAGCTAGCGTGCGGCTACGAGTATACGAGCAAGTTGCATCGGATGTTTACCGACATGTCGGTCAGCGCTGACCTTAATCATAAGTTCAACGACTACCTGAAGAGGAAGTCACTCGACCTAGGAATTAATTTCTCAATTAATGTTCTTCAGGTGAATATGCCGTCCGTTTGTATTCGTTTGAAAGTTGTGCGACGTTTCTTTTCCCGTTCAGAAGTTTTGGATATGTTTTGTATTTTGTGCTTGTGTTTTTTGGTTTTTAGAGCCTTGTTTGCATTGAGGTGGGTAGGGCCCATGAACAGTGAATATTAATACTAATTTCAGTTATTCATTTTCCCCGCAGGGGGTAGAAACGTCAGTGCGTCTTACATGGTTCACTGTAGGCATTACTTGAAGGTTCTTTGCAGCGTCCCTTCAGCCCCCAGCTGCAACCCCTTTCATTCCTTTAACTGTACCTCCAGTCATGTTCTCTTTCAACCATCTTTCTTTCCACCCTCTCCTAATGACTGTTTCATCGTGCAAAATGAAGTTTTCATCTTGTTACACCTTTAAAACCTTTTTACTCTCAATTTCCCTTTCAGCACAAATGACCTCTCAGATCCCAGCATGTAGCCTTTGACCTAAGTTTTATGTTTCATTTCCAGTCATTCTTTTTATTCGGTCAGGTATGCAGGTATCCCCTTGATAGTGCAAGCCGTGGCACCATTTCTACATGTATCTGAAATAGAAATGTAATGTAATTTTTGTCTGAAAGCCCTGAAGAATTAATCTACTTTGCGTGTCCATAGCACTGTGGATCATAAGTTAAAAGTAAAGTATACCTTAGTTTAACCAGACCACTGAGTTGATTAACAGCTCTCCTAAAAAAGGATTAGACTTATTTTACAAGGCTAAGAACCAATTGGTTACCTAGCAATGGGACCTACAGCTTATTGTGGAATCCGAACCACATTATACCGAGAAATGAATTTCTGTCACCAGAAATAAATTCCTCTAATTCTTCACTGGCTGGCCGGAGACTCGAACGTGGGCCCAGCAGAGTGCTAGCGGAGAACTGTACCGACCTGTTAAAGAAAAAGAAGGTGCATTGTTATGAAAATGATAAGAATGTTAATTATTCTCATAGTAAATAAGTCTTTTAAGTCATTATGAAGTCTAGTCTTTAAGTCCAGCCCGAAAGGTTTCTTCTTGCGAGATGAAAAATTAGAGGAAGGTAAAGTTGGAGAGGTTGGATAACCAAGAAGAGATAAAATGGATGGGATGAATAGTAAAAGGCAGAAAGCACTGCTTATGGGGCTTCGGAAAGTTATACCCCACCCCTATCTCATACAGGGTAGGAGGGCAACAACAAATAAAATAAATAACAGCGAGAAATGCAGAAAAGGTCATTGGTAGCATCGCTTTCCTCTAAAATTTTGGTAAGAAGAGAACCATTTGCAAAGAAGATGAAATGTAGTCCCTAACAAGATTTACTCAAGAGTGTACAGAAACTGACTAATGCGTTGTATTTTCATTCCAGGCAGGTGCGTGGCCACTTGGGCAGACGAGCATTACGCCATTTTCTGTGCCCCAAGAATTAGAAAAGTCTGTACAGATGGTAAGTGAGTTAGAAATTATGTCGTTCTGAGAGTATTCAGCTAATTTTTGGCATAATTGCCGCCACAGAAGAGATTGATTTGTCCATAAACCTGTTTTTTTGTTCGTGTTGAACTAGTATGTCCATAATCTACTCTGCTGTTAACACAGCTTTTCAGGAAATAGGCATATGAGAGAACCACATTTTCTAATTCCATTTGGTAACAGTAGTTTGTTATAGTGAAGGGAAGCTGGTAAATAAACCACACGATTCATTAAAGTTTTTAATGGTAAATATCTCAAAATATGAAAAAGTGGAGTGTTATTTCTGTTGCCAAGATCATGTTTTTTGATGTGTGTGAATGTGTCCGTCAGCCTGATTACACATAACAGCATATGTGGAATTTTGCAAAAAATTGTTCTTAAGTGGATCACATCACTGCCTATAAGCGATTAGATTTTGGGAGTGAGAGGCGTGAACTTTTTGGGATAAGGGACCTTTCAGTCACCAGAATTATGCAATACCACATCTTATGTGGCGAAATATGTGAAGTCATTTGCTTGACTTTGTCTTGGAATGAATAACCCATCAGTCAAATTAATATTTTTCTTTCCAGTTTGAAACTTTCTACCACCAGAACTTCAATGGCAGAAAACTAACGTGGCTACACCATCTCTGTCAAGGTTAGAACATAGCTTGTTTTTGTATCTTGTACTGAAGGTTTAATGGGAGTGTCCTGATTTATATGAGGAAATATGGAGAATCCTTCTGAGCTGATATGGGAGCAGTTAACAATGTCAGTCTCTTCCAGATAGAGTTTATAGTGTATAAGAAAGGAAATTACAGACACCACCCTGCTTACAAACAGTCAGATACCAACAAAGGGGGTCGCAGATTAAAATTGTGCTCAGAGCGCTCGCCCTTGCCACCCGTAAGTTCAAATTTTGTCCACCCGTTCTGTACATACACTACTGTATGCTGTGTAATGTGTTTTAAAATGAAAACAACATATAGTACTTTATTCACTTTATATATCTTACTGTACTTGAATAGGCATGAGAGTGCAGTAACCAATTTTACAAACAGCTGTCCAGAACATAACTCATTTGTAAGTAGGGTGGTGTCTGTACTGCCTTCTCTGCGGCTCAGTAATTGGGTAGTCCTTAGAACTTGCTATGTAGGAATGCACGCACACTGAAAATTTATGATTCCTGTCAAGATGCACATTTGGTATGAATTTCTGGTGTTTTGTACATAATGTGAGAATACTCTTTCGTTAACATTTTGTCCATTTTCCAGGGGAACTGAAAGTCAGTCACAGTAAGAGGACGTACCTTATCACAATGTCGACTTTCCAGATGGCAATGTTACTTATGTTTGAGAAGGTGAGCGTATTTTTCACAGAAGGTCGAAAGTATTGAGAACGAACCCCTTAGCTAGCCTGTAAAAGTTGTAGTCTGGTTGAGTAATCTTTGTCATTTAAGAGAGGTTTGATAGAAGGAAGTACGAGATACGGAAAGCACTTGAATATTATAATAAGCACAGCAATATAAATTACATAGTTTCTAAAAAACGATAATGGTTACGTTTTTAGTCAGTGAAAGGCAAGAGCAAAACCCTGTTTGAGAATTGAAGAAATGACTTGTACTCGGTGCAGTGTAAGATTTTTTTGCTTTTCAATCCAATTTCCTTTTGGTTCAGTTTGTAAACCCTAATGATGTAAGTTAATATTCTACATCTACAGTAATTAGTGATTATGAAAGGTACTTTTATATTGTAGTCATTTTCCTTTATCTAGTCCACTTGATGCTAAGTTCTTACCGGGGCTAAATCTTGATTTCTTTTTCTGGTCATTGTCCTGCTTCAGGGACTTCTACATTTAATGCTTTCGTAAGTGCTCCAACCTTTCCCCTTCCTCCAAATGCAGCGTCCCTTCGACCCCTAGCGGCAACCCCTTTCGTTCCTTTTACAGTACCTTAGTTCATATTCTCCTTCTCCCGTCTTGCTATCCACCGTCTCCTAACAACTGTTTCATATTGCAACTGTGAGGTTTTCCTCCTGTTACACCTTTAAAACCTTCTTACTCTCAATTTCTCTCTCAGCACTGAATGACCTCAAAGGCCCCAGTGCCTGGCCTTTGGCTGAAATTTTATGTTCCATTTCACTCAAAGACAGGTCTCTTTTGCCGTCATCTGTTACAGGTCTTCATTTTTTTCATTTTCCTTTGTTCTGCTTGAGGTACTTTTGCATTTAAGGCTTTGCTAAGTGCTTCACTCTGTCTTTGAGACAGTTTTGATTAATTTTACTCACTTTTTTTGCAGATTGACAGCCTCACTTGCAACGAGTTGCAAAACCACACACAGCTGAATGACGAGCAGTTCACTAAATTTTTGCAGTCGCTATTAGACAGCAAATTACTCTTTGCTGATGGAGAGGTATGTATGTCGTAGGTGGTGTAATTTAGAAAAGAACTGTAGATTCTGAATTACAACTTAATATCGTGTGTGGGGAAACTGGAGGATTGTCTGTTGGGATGCCATTGATTTTCCCGGTAGGCAATGACTGTCTTCACATTCATTTTGTAATAAAAATCAAGGGTTTGATGATTATTATTTAAATAAGTTATTACAAAGAATATTAATTTTTCCATGTGAAAATTTGTGAAAAATTTTTAAAGGAAAAACATCCTCTAGTCATAGTCCCCTGCAGGGGGGGTTAGAACCATCAGTGCACCTCATACGGTGCACTGTAGGCATTACTTAAGGTTCTTTGCAGCGTCCCTTCGGTCCCTAGCTGCAACCCCTTTCATTCCTTTTACGCTACAGCACCTCCATTTATATTTTCTTTCTTCCATTTTACTTTCCTCCCTCTCATAACAATTGATTCATAGTGCAACTGCTTTGAGGTTTTCCTCCTGTTACACCTTTCAGACCTATTTGCTGTCAGTTAACGTTCCAGCACTGAATGACCTTATAGGTTCCAGCGGTGGCCCTCTGTTCTAAATTGTGTCTTCTGTTCTAATCTATTTATAGTCTGTCTTGGTTTTGTATTCATAACTGTTCATCACCTGAGAATCTTTTATTCATACAAGTGAATCTTTTATTCATACAAGTTGTGATGAACATTTTATAGAAATTTTCTCTCTGACAAAGTAAATACAGACGCCACCCTGCTTACAAACGAAGTACGTTCCGGACGGCCCTCTGTACGTTGAAGTGTTTGCGAGTTGGTTATCATTCTCATCATGCCTATGTAAGTACAGTATGATATAAAATCATTACAGTACTGTACTTTTTTTCAGCCTAATACACTGTACATGCAGTATTGTATGTACAGAACAGGCGTAAAAACAAAATCTGAACTTGCGGATGGCAAAGGGAAGTGCTTTGAACGCAGTTTTAATTTATGATTCAGTTTGCATCCCTGAATGTTTGTAAGTTTGAACAGTTGTAAGTAGGGTGGTGTCTGTACATGTAACAGAAGCCTGAACCTATCGCTTGAATGTTCCAGGATCTAAGAGGGGAAACGGTAGTGCGACTCAACATGGACTACACCAATAAGCGGACGAAGTTCAAGATCAGCGTCGCTGCCCAGAAGGAACAGCAACACGAAGCTGAGCAGACTCACTCCGCTGTGGATGAGGACCGCAAGTTGTATCTACAGGCAGCCATCGTTAGGATAATGAAAGCACGTAAATTACTTAAACACACCATGTTAGTCCAAGAAGTGAGTATGAATTTCGTCAGTCAAGCTTATTTAACCAACTCGTAATGCTGCTGCAAACATTATGTCGTTTTCTAGTATCAGGTTCAATACTACCTGGTTTCCTAGGAGTTTTGTTTTGGCTGCAACTTAAATGTGGATTAGTTTGCCCCGTGCAGTTGTGGAGTTGTCAGACTTCCAAATGTTAAGTGAGGAGCAGATTTATCATGCTTAATGCTTATATAAAGAAAGAAAATCACATATTTCTTTTTTTTCCAGGTACAAGCCATTTTCTTGAGTTATTGATACCAAGGGCTTTGACATGAGTTGTAGGTTAAAGCAGGGGAATTACCCTCTTTGTAGGGATGGCTGGAAATGATTGTTATTTCTGAAATATCAGACATAGAGATTGCTAATAACCAGTCAGAATTGTACAGTTTGTTTCAAGGTCTTGACTGAGAACAGGGAATTGTGGTTGCTCAATTATTTGTATGTTACGTGTATGAATGCCGTTTGATGGCCGTTGTAAGTCGCATCTATCAGTAGGCATTACTTAAGGCTCTTTGTAGTGTCCATTCGGCCCTAGCTCCAACCCCTTTCATTCCTTTTGTTGTACCTCTGTTCCTATACTCTTCCATTTTGCATTCCACCCCCTCCTTACAATTAATTCTTAGTGCAACTGCGAGGTTTTCCTCCTGTTACACCTTTTAAATCTTTTTACCTTTATTTCCATTTCAGCACTGAATGACCTAAGGTCCCAGTGCTTGGTCCTTGGCCTAAATCTTCTATTCTATCTATTAATATGCAGTGGAGTGAGTTTACAAATTAGATTTGCCATTTGGTACTACAGAAATATGGCTACCGACAAGTACCAACAAAAACATTTTTATATAACACTGCTAAGATAACTGGACTTGTAGCATTTTAGATTTCGTATGTATTATGGATTTGGGGAGATTTTACGAAAGGATAGAACTTCTTAAGAAAAGAAATTCATTAGCTGCTGTCTTGGAGAAGGTTTTTAATTTTTATCCAGATGGTTTAAGGAAGAATTTTAAGGTACCTTAGGTAGGGAGTTCACTATATTAATACTGAAATAGTTTTAAAGATTTTATTGAAACATAATTTGTCATGTAGCTTTATGGTCAAGATTGTTTCAAAGGTTTGTTTAATGAGTCTTTTCTTCTCTCCCCCACGCAGGTCATTAGCCAGTCTCGAGCAAGGTTCGCTCCGCAGATTCCTATGATTAAAAAATGCATAGAACTGCTGATAGACAAGCAGTATTTGGAGCGTACCCCAAACACCACAGATGAGTATAGCTACGTGGCATAATTTTAGCGATGTTAGTGGATGTGTCCTTTTATTTTTTTTTTATTTTTTATTCACTTGATGACTTGTGATTGCAATCAGTGTCTTGAGGAGTGTTCTCTTAATTTTTGTTTCACCGGCGAGGTTGCGGAAGAACAGCCGTGAAAAAATCGCTAAAGTCAAGCAAGCATTCAAGCTCGAGATTGCCACATAGTTTCTCCTGTACAGTGTGTTGCGCGTCACGATGAAGAGAGTCACTGTGAACTTGAGTTCGTCTCATCGGCTTTCTTGTGCGTTAAGATAGACTCGTGACTCGACGTGTACATATAGCAATAGACGGTTGGCTTCGCCGGCAGTCGCGCGCGCTGCCACCCCCCCCCAACATCCGTGGCAACCTTGGAGGACTGCGACCGACAGCTGCTGGTCGCCGTCGCCGTCGTCTACACAGTGCAGTAAATGTGATGCTTCTTATTTTTTTCCCCCCTTCTTTTTAGCTATGGTGCTGCATTTTTTTATAGCTTTCTTCATATCAAAAGTATTTTTAGTTGATAAATTAAATTAACATTGCGTAGTTCTTAGTTTTTGTGCAAGTGTGTGTGGAAACTGCTTGTGGCTGTCCATCGACGAAGAGCGTAGCAAGTCGGGCGTCGTCATTGTGAAGGAGAAAGTCGTTTATCATTCAAGAAGCACCAGTGCTGTGCCTTTATTTTATTTGTTTCCCTTCTTTGTATACTGTTCCACTATGTGGAACTATAAGAAAGAGTATTGAATCTCTTTTCAAACCTTGTTCTTGTATATATATATATTAACTATATCAGAAACTGGATTCTCTCTCTCTCTTTCTCTTTCTCTCTCTCTCCTGTCTCTGTCGTTTGTTTGTTTCCCTCCCCCTGTCTGCGGTTTAACTCAACATTTAGTCAAATTTGATTTTGTTTTTTTGGTGTTTTTCTACCAACTTGACATTATTAGTACCACGCTGATCCAGGCCGTTCAATCAATCTTTTCACTCACCTCCGTGGCTCAGCCCCTCTCCAGGTTTAGTTGTAATCTGACTAATATTCTTAAGATATAATTTATTGTTATTGTAAATACTTCAAAACATACAGTATCAATTGTAATAAGGGAAGACATGCGAAGAGTCTCGGCCTTACCTTAATAAACAGATATTTATCGCCATGTTTCATCTCCCCAAGAGCAGCACGTACGCCGTGCGTCGACTTTGGTTTCCCACAGACTGTCTCCTTTTAACAAGCCGTAACACGATCGTTTAAGTTTGGTGTCCTGCTGTTTGCTTGGTAATTGAATATCAAAAGAGCTTTGTGAGAACTATCTTAAGAACTCGATGATGCATTTTTGTTTCGAATGAAAAACTGTGATAAACATTTTTGCATTTTCTAAGGGACTTCAGCCGTAAGGTATTCACCTGTTCCATCAACTGACATTACCATGTGCTTGGAGGTAGATGGCAGTACGTCTCTACCTTGAGTGCGAGTATTATTTCTTTTTTTTACTTGAACCAGATAAGAATTTTGAACTGAAGAGAGAAATAAAATAGTTGAACGAAACCTTTCATTTACTTCACGTTGTTTATTGTACCTCTTGCCGTGACGAGACGTCTAGTGCATTCCGGAGTCGTCCGTGAGTTTGAAGTGTCCTTCCGTACGAAACACGAGGGCAGCACAGAGAAGGGAGTTTGGACATTGAGTCTAAAAGAGGTGGTGCCCCACAGTAACAGGTTCAGGAGATCTGGAAAAACTCATCAGCTGATTTAGACTAAGCAGGCCTCCTAGTGCTCCTACTTTTCCTACTTTTTCAGACCCCCTCCTGCTTAGTCCTACTTTTTTGAGGAAACTCCTACTAAAAAGTTTGAAAGGATTAAAAAAACCAGTGTTTATAATTGAACAGATACAAGAATACAGAAAGTGTGCTGAATGAGTGTGGCAGTGTGTTGGTTACTGAGTGGTTGGTTAACCACATTAGTGGTGATGTTTTTGGTTTATATATTGGCTGCCTTTTAATGTTATATAAATGTTTGTGTCAGCAATCACCAAAGCAAGTACTATTTGGAGATGAAAGACATCCGGCCCCCTGACCAGAGTGGATAACGTTGCGTAATTGAATCAAAGAAATGAATAAAAAAGGGTGAAACCAAATGGCTTAGTAACTTTTGTTTCGTAATTAGCTGTAAAATAGAACAAGCTAGCAAAATACCTCTTGTTACTAGGTTGGTCAGGGGGTGGGCCTTGGTGGGGTTTCCCCCCCCTTTCAAAAAAAGTATTTAATACAATGGAGCAAATAACACCTGCTTACTTGTACTGCTTAATTATTCTTTGATAATGAATTTTTAAACGTTCACGTACACATTTAACTGCTTAAAATGTCACATTTGTAATACCACATTATGTCCATGTGACACTCCTACTTTTCAAGATTATAACTCCTACTTTTTTTGGGCAGACTCCTACTTTTTTTCAAGGGTTGCTAGGAGGCCTGACTGAGACAAGCCCTAAGAAATTAAATAAGGGTTAGACAAAATTATCAGCTACTGAAGAATGCCCCTCAAAGGGCATGTTATCTCCTCTTGGTTAAGTCATGCCCTTCCACTTTACGTGTGTCCTTGAAGATCAAATAATACGGAAAGTTCTTACTGTGTGTTGCACAAGGAATGATGTTACATCAAACAGTTGATGTATGTGAAGTGTTACTGAGTGGTCATTAACCCCTGCCTTTTCATAATCTTTTTGGATTTAAAATGTTCTAGAGTGTATTAGGTAATATGTAGGGTATGGTTTTTGTTCAAGAGATATTTATTTTGGAAGCTATTACACACTGAAGGAGTATGACATTTCACATTCCTAAATGAACTTGGGAGTCAGAAAAATAGGGAACATTTTCAAAAATGATTACACTTGTTCATTTTGTTTCCAGACATTCAACTGCATAAAGATACACCATTATTGTATTCCTGTAATATTATAAAGTTAAACGTGAGATATTTTTTATTTTATGTTTGAAGCAACAGAATTTATAGTTTTCACTTGCAGAAAATAATGAATACCACCAATTAAGTTGTTATAGCTCTTAAGAGCTTTGGGATTGTGTAAAATACTTCCTTATTTGTCAATTTCCATCATACCTGCTTTGAGCATGAGACAACAGTGATGTCTTGTTTTTGACCATGTTGTTGCTGTAACTCCCAAACTCGTCTGAAATTTAGACAAATATTTGCTGTTATTTTCATAATTCGTTAGTATTATTTATAATTATCACTACTACAGCAGTTTCCTTTTACTCATCTTGTGTAAAGTAATGAAGTGGAAAGTATGAGAACTTATTTCCGCAGGCGCTGAAGGCATCTGATAGCTGAATTTTATCGTAAAAGTAAGCAGGACACGCCACCATCTGTTTGAGGAAAATTCGCACTAAATGCTGGCCGAAGTGTCTTCGGAGCAATCGAGTTTCCTGTACAGCTGCTACAGCGTATAATCAAGGCCATTGATAACTGGTGTATCTTTCGGTGGTCTCAACATAATGTTGTATGAGCCATGGCCCATGAAAGTTTAACCACAGCCCGGTGGTGGCCTATCCTATAGTGTTGCCAGAAGCATGATTATGGCTAACTTCAACCTTAAATAAAATGAAAACTACTGAGGCTAGGGGGCTGCAATTTTGTATGTTTGACGATTGGAGGGTGGATGATCAACATACCAATTTGCAGCCCTCTACCCTCAGCAGTTTTTAAGATCTGAGGGCAGAAAAAAAAAATACAGACAAAGCCGTCAACAGTTTCCTCGTACAGAAAACTAAAAGTAGGAATATTTTAGGGTAATGAACAAGTATTCTTGTGATTGTAAGAAAAGCAGGTTTTAGTTCCTGAGTATTGTAAGAAAAGCAGGTTTTAGTTCCTGAGTATACTCTTGATGGTGAAGGAAGAGGTTTAACAAAACAGGTTTCATGTGAGAGGCAAAACATTTATTTATTCTGAGCACTACTAACGTCTGCTTGCGGCCAAAGAACTTTTTCGACAAACGTAAAGAATGGTGAGTACTGTAAGCAGGCTTTTTAAAAAACTACTGAAAGTAATGGAAATGCCTCTGTATGAAGGAAGGTATAAATACTCCGAGTTGTGTATGGAAGTATTTGGTAAGGCTGGAGCAATGTTCTTCTGGTACTAAGATTAATATTTTATTTGTTCCTACAGAAATACCTACCATCATCTTATATAGATGTATTCTCAGCGCGAGTTGGAACGGTTGTTGAACTTAGAAAACATAAGCACTTTTTCTTTAGCATTCACGAGAGGATACAATTTTGCTTCACCCCTCTTGATGGCTACGTTGAACTTTGTTTTGTAGTTGAGATTTTTGTTTTGAGAAATGGCGTTTTTTCAGAGGTGTGAAAGATGTTAGATTGGAACCTCACTGTTTTGTACTTGTCTTCCTTTCAATTTCAGCACTGTTGTTGGTGTACAGGAGAATTTAATGCTGTCGGGAGGCGCTCAGTAGAAGGCGTGAGCCTTCGAGTGTTGGCCTACGTCTGCCAAAGACCTCCCTTCTTCCTGAAGTGCACCCTCTCACAGGTGAGAGATGGGTATCGTTGGAGGTGGGGGATAATACACCTAATGCTGTAACGTTGACTAGAAACTCTTGTTAATACGACCCCTTCGTCACCTGCTGTTGACACAACTGCTATGAGCTGAATGCTGTCAAGTTTGCAGCAGTAGGAAGAGGCGTAAGTGCTGTCCTTCCAACTCCTCTCTGCATCAACCTCATGCTCATCCTCCTAAACCCCATTGGATGGGGTTAGTGCCATCAGTACATCTCATGCAGTGCAATGTAGGCATTACTTAAGGTTCTTTGCAGCGTCCCTTCGGCCCCTAGCTCCAGCTACTTTCATTCCTTTTACTGTACCTTCGTCCATATTCTTTCTTCCATCTTGCTATCCACCCTCTCCCAACGATTGATTCATAGTGCAACTGCTTTGAGGTTTTCCTCCTGTTACACCTTTCAAACCTTTTCACTGTCAATTTCTGTTTCAGTGCTGAATGGCCTTAGTTGCCCCAGTGTTTGGCATGCATGCCTAAACTATAAATCAATCAATCAATCATCCTCCTCATCTTTACCTTCTTCCCACAGGGGGAAGAAGGGGATGCTAGATGGCCTCTCACACGAATTCCTGTTGGGCTTCATTCAGCGTTCATGACCACAATCTCAAGTAGATCTCAAGGGTATTGCTTTGTCATCACCTCATTTAGGAAATTTCTATTCAAGGAGGGTTTAGCTGCCCTCCTTTCAGAACCCATTAAATAATATTGTTTTAGAAATTGTTATGGTTCTTGTGAGCCTAATGATCTTTGGGAAGTAACCATTACCTTCCTTGTGGGACCCTGTTGTCCAGATGTGAGGCAGTTGTTCCAACTGCTATGATTGCAGTTGCTTTTGAGGTGCTTTGGATCGGGTTAAGAGTCGGATCTACAGATTGGGGGTTTCCTGCCGTCCAGCAAACCACTTCCTTACTATTGCAGGGGATGCCCCAGCAGCATCAATCATGGCTCTTACGGCAGGAACAGTGGGCGCTGGGTTTGGAAACCGGTGTTAGACCTCTCAATGTTACACGAGTAAGTGTTGCAGGCTCATTTTTAGGTGGAGACGGCACATTCTGTTCCGTATTTCATCACAGACAACTTCATGATTTCAGTAGTTGTGAGGGATGCATACTTCCAACAATCCATCCATCAACATTATCCAAAGTACCTCTCTTTTATCCACAACAGAGCTATCTACCAATTCCAAGTGCTGTGTTTCAAAATCATGACTTCCCCAACAGTTTCCTGAAGGCTTTCATGTGGGTTTCAGCTTGGGGCCCATTCACTGCTCTACCTTGATAATTATTTAGTACTATTGTCCTCTTGACATGCTTTTGCTCCGGTACAAAGACTTCCTACTCTTTTTTGCCATGAGTTGGGACCATGGTGAACTGGAAGAAGTTTGATCTCATGCCTATGATACAGAAAGTGTACCTGGGTATGCTTGTAGACTCGGCAGCAGTGAGGGCTGTCCATCAGATTCTTGCACGAGCAAACTCGGCGAGGTATCACCACTGGTTCCTGTACCAGCAGGAACGACCAGCTCAGCTCCGGCACGTTGCTTGCCTACTTGTCGTCTCGGAGAAGATTGTTTTACGTGGTTATTTCCTCTTGCTCTGCTCTGGCGTTAGTGATGGCTGAAACCACTGGGCTACTCCACATGACCTCCCCTCACAATTCATGCCACTGAGTCAAAGAACCGAAGGGTTCTTGCAAGATGACAGAATGGCGGAACCCCTCGGTGAGTTCTTTTCTTAGCTCTTCTCTTCACGAAATGCACCTTTTCACAGATACATGGAAGGAGGGCTAGGAAACACCCAAGAGCTTCTTTTTTGTCAGGTGAGTGGTAGTAGGGTACACCATCTGCATATCAAAGTTCTGGAAATGGAGAATGCATTGTTGTTCTTGTAAGTTTTCCAGTAGTAGTTGATAGGTCCCTCGGTAGTGCAGGTAAGCGACAATACATAGTGGTATGTGCCAAGCACGCGGGAATGGTCCCACTCCTGCTCCGAAAGCTGGCATTGGCGGGTGACAATTCCAAATAGGATTCAACTCCATTTAGTTGTCTGGACCTCTTGTGTATAAAAGATAATGGTTTGTACTTCTGAACAAATAAATTTGTAATTTGTATTTTCCCAAGGTTTATGAACTGGAGTTTGACAATCGTCCCAGCTTTTGCCGAGGATAATTCTTTACGAAAAGCCATGGTTTGTATACAAAGGAAAAATAAAATTCAGATCACTTTAAAAGTAAAAACTACTTGAAAGGTTTGTTATATTTCATGACCATGTAGATGTTGCAGTGACTTGAAAAAACATACAATGTGTTACCTCGTATTCTTAGACTAAGGGTATTTGAGCTTAAACGTGGATTCAAAACGAAGAACCAAGAACATAATTTTGTTTACTTCTCTTCATAAACTGGTCCATGAAACTTCCTTAGCTCCCACCTCTCTAGGAACGCGGCAATGGGTGAAATGTTCTCGCGACACTTACTTTTTCCTAGAAAGTGTGTGTGGTGACCAAGGTTAAGTTGAATACCAAATCTATGGACTGAACTGGATACAGAATTTGGGCCAAGGCCAAGTGCTGGGACCTATGACAGTAAAAGTCTGAAAGGTGTAACAGGTATGAATCAACTGTTAGGAGTGGGTTGAGGAAAGTAAGATGGAAGAAAGAGAATATGAAAGGAGGTACAGTAAAAGGAATGAAAAGGGTTGCAGCTAGGGGCCGAAGGTATGCTGCAAAGAACCTTAGTAATGCCTACAGTGGACCGCATGAGGTGCACTGACGGCGCTACCCCTACGGGAACCAAATCTATGGAATGCAGATTCATAATTCCACAAGTTGATCAAGATTCCTACAACTGTGTAGGACTTATGGTGACAAGGTAAGAGAGAGAGAGATAATGTGAAAAGTAGTCGAGATCCCAATGTCAGTGTGACAGACACACTAACAGACGGACAAAAGGACAATCTCCCTTCATACATATCTATACGTAATACTCGACGTTGTTAACAAGTTTGAATGGAATCCTTCAACCGATTAGGAGTTGTGGTGAAAAGGTAAGCGTGACAAACGCACACATACAAGGTACGAAAAAGTGGGTAAACGTATCAGAAAACACATAAATAAAGAATATATAAAGATTTAAGTTTAGCAAGGATAACACATTACGCTGAATTGCCCAAATTAATAAGCAATGCGTTACGGTCTGTGAATCTAAAAACACTTAATGCTGTGAGATTTATTATGAAGGAGTCGCTGGAATGTTACTCGTTTTTTACCACTAAATGGAACCTTGATTGTGTGAATCAGAAGTTCTTCTTTGGCCTGTTAACATCTGCTAAGAACATGAATTATAGGATTTTACTAGACTCGGCAGCATGAAATCCAAAGGCATTGTCAAATTAACCCATAGATTTTCTGCGGGATTCTATCAATTCATTTCAACCTCACAACTCGAAAGGGTTTTCCTCAATATGAAGTTCATATTATAAAATGACTGGCTGAATACATGTATCTATATGACTATATCCCTCCCTCCCCCCCCCTCCCTTTTTCCTCAAATGATCCCCCTTCCACCAAAAGCTCCCCTATAACACTGCGTACGCGCGATGGCATTCGAAATGGCCACCATACAATAACATCGTCGCCCTCTCCCAGTGGTCTGCCCCACCCAGAACCCCGTTTACATTTAGCTCTTCGTTGGGCGAGTCGGTAGAGCTGTGGACTGGCACTCGCTGGGCCGGAGTTCGATTCCACGGCCGGCTGATGAAGAGTTAGAGGAATTTATTTCTGGTGATAGAAATTCATTTCTCGCTATAGTGTGGTTCGGATTCCACAATAAGCTGTAGGTCCCGTTGCTAAGTAACCAGTTGGTTCTTGGCCACGTAAAATAAGTCTAATCCTTCGGGCCAGCCCTAGGAGAGCTGTTAATCAGCTCAGTGGTTTGGTAAAACTAAGGTATACTTTTTTTTTAACATCACAATCAAACTACTGGAGGCCTACTGTAGGTTGCTAGAGGCCTACTGCAGGTTACAGTAGTCCTTGTGGAATGGGTTTAGGGTTTGAATGTGGGCCTAAGTCACATATAAAAATCTAAATTATAATTAGATTTGACCCACTGGTTTATAGACCAAGTAAGGAAGACTTGAATAATTACAAAGAAAACCCCTGCCATGAATAAATGGGACACTTGCATGTAATTGTAATTTTGGTTCTGTTGGTTTTTTAATTTTAGGTCCCATTTATTCATGACCTAAATTTCTTCCGCGAATTGAAGTTGTTAGTTGAGAAATTTTCACCTGCAACCCAATGAATATCAGATCTCTATTTAAGCATAAGGAGACATTCGATCCACTAATGACCTCGGGAGTCGTATATTTATTTAATTGCCCCAGATGTAATCTTGGGAGGTATGTCGGCTCCAAGTGGAGGTGACTCAAAGTGAGATTGGACTCTCATCCAGACATTAGCTATGGAACAGGTGTCAAACTGACCAATCCTAAGTTTTCATGTATACGTGAACATGCAAAGAAATGTTTTAAGTCTGGGTTCTCGTTGGACAACAGTGATATATGTGATGGCCTGTCAGTGGCTCTCACGGCAGGTGCATTTGTGCTGACGTTGGAATTTGCTCAGTCGGACACAACAGAACTATTTGATCGTGGTCCGAGCACATAGAAACAGCATGCACTGGAAATGCCTAGATTCCGGTGGGGTATGTGCGATCTCTCATGAGTTACTTATGAGAGGAACAGTGACTCGTGTAGTGTTTAAAGAAACTGCCAGTATGAAGATACGTTATTTACGAACATCCATCGACACATATCTTTTCCAGACTTCAGAGGGAAAACCCCTGGTTGAGAAGCAGTAAAACCAAACGATGTCTACATAATGAAATCGTCCATTTGTGCATTTTTTCAATCTTGAATATCTACATTCATTCCAGGGTTTTAATATAAAGAAATGTTTCTCTCAACAGGAACCGAACATCGTCCTGGGAGGGACGAATATTTGGAAGCGGTGTATTTTACTCTTACAACACGATATGAGATTAATTATGGTCTTTATGACCTTATTACTTTGTGTGATGACCAGGGTGTCAATCACTAGTATTGCTTGGCACAGAATCATTAGTCTGCTTGCTTGTGAAACAGTATCTCCTCCAGTTATGTGTTAATCGCACCATTTCATGACCGTAGCTTTTGCTGAATCACTTTCGTTCAATTTCTCGATAAAGTCTAGTTTTGTATATCAGTGTCTCATTTCAGTAGGCCTTTGTGTGAAGACAGGTTTAGTGAGAGTCTTATGACGAAGGAGAAGGGATCTGCTGACCCAAGGAAATAGCCACGGCTACCAGAGACATCTCAAGAAAAGTGAGATGTTTGATTCTGTTCTTAAAACAGATAGATCAATAAAAAGATGGCCCTCGAACCCGGGCCATTAGCAAACGTAAATCTGACATAAATTACAAAGATTTTAAAATTATAGCCAAACTCCTAACGAACAATATTTAGCAATCTTAGAATCACTCTTCATTCAACAACTCGTTCCACAGTTAGACACCCAGTCTTCCTCAACACCTCCGTATCTCTCGTGAGTTGAGGTCGAAGCTGAACCCGGCCCGAATTGTCTGTCACTCGGTCTGTGCCTTCAGCACCTTATGGTAGTCACTCCTCCCTATCCTTTGTACTTGTCATTTATATTATTTGTATATATTTTTTAACTTAATTTTCAGTCCGAGTTTGTTATTTTATATAGAGCCTCCTGGTTAAGAAGGATTTAGGGCCTAGCAGCCTCATCCCAAAACCTTCTTCATTTTAAGCTCTGTTTAAGAATTCTCTGAAAGTGTTTTAACATTAACCATTAACCAAATCTTGAAGGAAAGGGTTAATAAATATTCTATTTTAAGGAATTAATATTTTATTAAATTACCTAAAATTCAGGCCGCCAAGTCTTCGACAACACGCTCCACCTTCTTCAGGAGCCTGAGAGCGTTTTCGTCTGTGATGTGCCACGTGGAGTAACTGACGGTGTAGGACATACTCCCTGAGGCACTGATCACTGTATGGAATGTCATGCTGTGCGTGAGCCCCATCTTAATGAAGAGTATGATTCTGCCTCCCCTGACATGCCTGTAGTCCCTCCATGCGTCGAAGAACCCTGGGACGAACGCGTTGGCGATGGTGTAGTCGCAGTCGATTGGCACCGGAGCGTCTCTCCTTAGGGCTGCCTCTTGAACATGCTTCATCTCCCTCACCACCTCTTCCTTGAGGACGTGTTTGGTCCTCACTTTCTCCCGCATGTCAGCGTCCAGCGTCCTCGCGTGGTCCCAGAACGTGTCCTTGTCGTACGGAGGAGTGTCTATCGTCTGCAGCATCCTGCCGACGTGACAGCCGAAGGAGAACGTCTTCTGTTTCTCCCAGTAACGGCGGAGGTTGAGGGTTTGTCTGCTGCGGATGCTGAGGGCGTCACCAACCTCTACCCTGGCCTCTCGCGCAAGTTCAACCAAGGCCGTGTTTATGGCGAGAACGAACCCCGAGTTGAAAGTCACGCCAGCGCCCTTGCACTTTTCGTGAAATTTCCACAGGGTTGGGGACTCCAAGCTGCTGAGCAGGTAACGCGTAGTCGGCTGGGGATCTTCTGGGAAGCCAAACGCCTTGTACAGCAGAGGCGTGAACTCGGACTGCAGATTCCTCTCAGCAAACTTCTCCACTTCATCAGGATGTTCTTCCAGATACCCCCTGATCTCGTTCTTCAAGGAGAGCGTTTGCTCGTCGCTCGCAATGCAGCCTACCTGTTCCTCGTCGTCTACGGAAGCCCCACCAATGACCTCCTCCAGGATTTTAAACAGCACCACAAAGATGTAGGTGACAGCGTTGCCGTCCGTGATGCCGTGGTGGAAGCTTACGAGCAGGGTTGACTGGTGTGGGAACGCTGGGTGACATTCGTGTGTGGGAGTGATTTGCCCTCGCATGAGTCTAACGCGCCACAGGGGTCCATCCTCATTATGAGTGTAGGCGCAGCTTATCAGGGCAGTTAATTCCTCCATTAGATTGTCTCCGCTCACTTCCTGTGGAGGAGACAGTGGAATATTTGATTTAGAAGGGTACTTTAGACTTTCAAGAACTGTGGCAATTACTTTTTTCAAAGTAGTTTCAAAGTGATTTGCTTAAATGTTAAGTCAAAGAGGTTAAGTCAAATGTCTTAGCATTTTCCAGAAGTGCACCGTAGGGCAAAACAAGAGAAATTTCTAGTCATAAATCACTTTCCACAAGATGTGATTGGTATATTTATTTAACATTTCTAGAGGCTGTGAACACCAGTCAAAGGAAATACTTGTTCAGTGAACTTAGAAAAGAGCCAGTTGTTTAAGTGAGTGAAAGTGTGGAGTGAGCAGAAACAAAGAATCGGTAGAGAATTAGCAGGAAAAAAGGTTACGTACGGGAAACAATACAAAGGTATTTGCAGGAGGAAGAATAGACCATCTTCTTTATTCTTATAAGGGCATGAACTTCAATGCCTTCTCGTAAGGCATTCCCTTGGGGCAAACCCTTGGGGCACCCCTTGATGCTCAACTCACTTGAAAATCAATCTTTCTTTCTTCCATCTCACATACCCACAATTCCCGTCACAGTAGCGAAAGCACGTCCGCAGGGTTTGAATCTTGCTGAAAAGGAAACTTTAAATAATTTAACACTTCATGATGGCTACTTGATGTTCTGACAAGGATTATATATCAATAATCAGATTTTATCAGATATTCAGAGATTGATTGATGTCGATATTGTGTCTACTATGATGAATATTTCAGGTAATCATCAAAATGGCACTGTTGAATGATGAATGAGGCATTTTTCATGACTGTTCAGACAAGTTTTACATAATTCATCACCACTTAAAATGATTGGCGAGAGAGAGAGAGAGAGAGAGAGAGAGAAAGTAAGTCATACAACTGTTACTCTAGTAATTTGGGAGAAGTTAGTGTCTCCAAGACCCTAATCCACCCAAGCCAAACCCAACAGTCAGCACACATCCAGATTCATCATTCACAGCTTAGGTCAACATAGGTCATTTGACCTTGGCTGACAATTGACCCCGGGCCCTCTCAGTGGTAAGGTGGATCGCCTGCCCAATGTACGATAAGTCCCACATAGTTAAAATTGATTTTCATTTAATGGAAGTTAGCTCTAAAAGAGTCAGGCTTCTAGGTCAGGTCAAAAGGTCAAACCGTGTAGTGTAGCTCAAGGACAGCGAGAGAAGGATTACTGAAAATCCTTGGGTTGTATGAAGGATAAGAATTAGGGAGGACCCTTTTGGAGCTAAACAGTGGACTTATGATGAAGTCAGGTCAACGATTAGAGGTCGCGGGATTGAAAATCACATGAAGAAGACACACTGACGACGATGTGCAGGAAATATCGTAAGCTTAGAGCAGAGTTGCGTAAAGTCTCTCCTGGAAATTGATAATCAAGACTAATCTCTTTGGGGATCTGACCTTCTGACCTGTGACCTATGACCTTTGATTTATTAGGGCAACACCTAATATATTTGTAATAATTTGGGCTCCACAGTCTAGTGTATAGGACATTTGGAGCGCCAGGTCAGATTCTCTGTAGCCCAATGAAGCAGGCCATAACCAGGGTATCAGGGGCATTAGGGCAACACCCCCATCCCAAAATACAAAACAGTATCCAAACCAACTTGTAAAGGTGGACGAGTGCCCTCTGAAGGTCCTCTGTCCTGAGGGGTTCCGCTGTCAGGACGCCTACGCAGATGGGGAAGTGGAGTACGCCCATACGGTGAGCCGACTCCATTCGCTTCGCTCCTGCGCCTGCGGGCTGCAGCCATCTCACTCCTTGGGCGCCCCTGGGTATTTGGGATGCGTGGAGGGTCCTGCAAAGGGCATTAAATTGAAACAGAAGTAGCTCTCAATGACTTCATAGCATGATATGGTTCCTTGTTGATAGGCCTCATGGACAAGAGCCAAAGGGCAGTTTCCTTTGTTCGTTAATTTTAATATACCCTCCACCCCCTTCCCCGAATTTACCATGTACCCCAAGTCTGAGAATATGCCCCATGGGAGGGCATTTGTTGGTGACAACGTAAACGGGGTGAAAAAATATATCACGAGCCAAAAAAGTGAATAAGTTCATCAATTAACTGTCCTGTACTACAATTGGCGAAGGATTTAGGTACAAATCTGTCCTTGAAAAACATCCTATAATTGGTGGTTAGGACATAACGAGACTCTGGGGTCATAAACTTGGTCATAAAATCCCATTTAATCTTTCAAGTGAGAAGCTCATTTGACAAATGTTCCCTTGGCTCATTTTGAAATGAAAAGAAGCTCATTTGATAAATGTCCATAAAAACTCGTCCAAATTCCTGTACCAAATCTCCCTTATCCCATTTTTAAAGCATTTTTTCTTTAGTCACTTATTAAAATGATCTCAACTTGATAAATGTGTAAGTGAAATGAAATATATATATATATATATATATATATATATATATATATATATATATATATATATGAAAATGCCCATAAAACACTATTTAAACGTTGAAACCATATATTTCAGGCACTTGTTTCTGTGCCCCTGTTCACTGGTAGAATATGGACAGGGTGGAAAGTTACAATGGTATATATACAAAAACATGAAGGTGTGGCCTTAGGCCTCCGATGTTAGGAGGTGGCGTTTCTTAGAAGGAGAGATTGACCAAATTCCTAGTGGTTTTTGGCCTCATTAGCTCCCGTTTGGCGATGGATCTGGCGGTCGCGTTTCTTGGGTCATCTTCTTCAAGAGGGGTCCGAGATTAATGTGTCAATAGTCCAATTTCAATGTCCTCCTGACAGGTTCATATTGTTGGTTTGATTGATGATAGCAGATTCAGCATCTTTCTTTGTACGGACAGCTACTCTTGAAAAACCAACTCCCCCCCAGTTAATGACATGCCCTGTATTTCTAATATGTAGGAAAATTCCCGAACTCTCGGGAAGCGTAACGTACTGATCTTTTGTGCTCTGTTAGATCTACCTGTCTCGCCTACATAGATGTCATGACAATTACTACACGGTATCTTGTAAACTCCGGCTTCTTCCCTTTGTTATTTAAGTAACGTTAACGAGCGAACTCCCGATGGATTTGGGATAATGGAAAATGAAAGGATTATTAGAACTGAGTTGCTTTCGGTGGCCTTTTGGATGTTTTCAGATGGAAGCTTTATTTTGTTGTTGAAAGTGGGAAGGTATATTTTATTCCTTTATTAATAGCCCTCTCGATAATGTGTGGTGGATAGAGCAGTTTTGTATATATACCATTGTAACTTTCCACCTGTCCATATTCTACCAGTGAACAGGGGCACAGGTGAAATATATGGTTTCAACGTTTAAATAGTGTTTTATGGGCCTTCTTATTTTCATATTACACTGTAGTATTACAGGAAAAGACATTCATATATATATATATATATATATATATATATATATATATATATATATATATTTATATATATATATGATAGTGAGTGTACTACAGTTTTAAAAGGGTGGATATTTTCCCTTTGACCTTTGGAGATTGGAGGAGATTCAGAAGGAGATTCTTCTTAAAGGAGTTGACAGATCATCTTGACCTGCAATGCAATAGGTCTTTGAGAGAGAGAGAGAGAGAGAGAGAGAGAGAGAGAGGTGCAACCATGTGGGAGAGAGAGTCTAAATGAAGGATTTAAATTACATTTTCTCTCTCTCGTATGTGTGTGTGTTTCAGAGAGAGAGAGAGATAGGGTTTACATATTGGTTTACCTCTCTCTCTCTCTCTCTCTCTCTCTCTCTCTCTAAGTTTCTCTCTCTCTCTCTCTCTCTCTCTCTCCCTTAAATAGTATAAAGCAGTTTACACCTCTGGGCCAAAGTCACACACTCCTCTTTTAGACCAAAGGTCACCCCCGAACCTCATCGCCCCCTGGAGACATTTCATTCATACAATTAACATTAATTATAAACATAATTATAGAAATTATTAACAGAAAATTACAGAAACAACCGTAATTATTAAATTATCTCCAATCTTTAAATATAATTGGCAACTCAAGTCGCATTTTTGGCAGTGTTCGTTCTTCCAAACCAAAAAATCAATTTATATTTATACATTTCTTTTCGGCGCTATAGTGATCTCAGTATAGTTTAGACGTTAATATACATGTAAAATGCACTCGATGATAAGTCCTGCACTCACGACAGTCACTATAAATCACTATATCACTGAAAAGAGAAAAAGCTTCGCTCGGGGTGACAGAATCTCATTAGTGTGGTATATCAATCGCAACGTTCGAGTTCACTTTATCCAAATAACATTCTTTTTTATTATTTACAAAGAGAATATTTATGATATTGGTCATTTAAATATGAAATTAATTATAAATGAATTAATATAACTGAATTTTTCTATATACGTAAGTTGATTATTTATTAATATATTTACAAAGTACGTATGAGAGCGACGACGGTTCTGTCAGACGTACGATTACTGTCCCGACGCCTCTCTCTCTCTCTCTCAATATATAATCAATAACAATAAATTATGTTAATAAATAAATTACTTTCATCATCTAGTGTCTCACGTCTAGTCTAAACGAGCTGTTTGAGCCGAGACGGCCATTATGGCATCTTTAACTCATTAATTTTCCGCGCTAGACCTTATTTAATGAAGTTTTGTCAATTTTGTGGCTTGTTACTATTTAAAACATATTCATCTGCTAGTTTCTATCGCTACTCCAATTTAAACCTTCTCTTCCACCTCCGACCTCTTTTTCCGTTATAAAGTCTAACAGAAGGGAATACGACAGGAGAAATAACCCGCTCCCACCTTCTTTATCTGTGCGATTTTTGTTGGGGTATTTTTGCAAACTGAAGGCTTCATTACAAACTCCTTGAGTAATCCCACTATAACTGCCACATTCAGGTCAGTCAGGTCATCTTTTGTTTTTTCGGTATCTTAGCTATAACATATAATTCACAAGATCAGGGATTTTTCCTCGTTCCACAGTTTTCAAAATGGACTAGTCAGCACATAGTTGGCACAAGGTATCATTTCAGTTTCAGCTAAAATTAACTCTCTGGTGATCCCACTATAACCTTGCCATTTACATCACCCAAGTCTCATTGTCGCATTCGTTTGAAATATTAGCACATAATAATGTAAAATTCATGAATGGACAAAATTACTGACCCAATGTATATTTGGTAAAATGCGTTTTAAAATACAATAATATTATCTTATATTGTACCTAGACCTCCAAATACAGGGGCTTTTCTCTTTGCCTGAAATTGAAGAGTGTGTTATATGCCCGAGTATTTGGATTGAGAGCTACTTCAACGATACCCAACAAACGAAAAATTTAACCTTAAGATCTAGATTTCCAATCATAAGTGAGTTTCCCGGTCTTCTGTTATGTAAAACTGTGTAATTATGGATCGGTATGGGTCTGCACTCGAAATGTAAATTCATTTAAAAAATATACATAAAATTAAATAATTAATGCACGAGCCAATTTCGGTTCAAGACAGTGTGAAATAATAAAACGAATTGGGAAGAGAGATTTAAAAGTTATTTAGTCTTTTTCTCAGAAAAAACTTTTTGGGGGATTATAAACTCCAAATCTATTTGAGGTCGCAATTTGCTATCCATCGATGGATCTACCATTTTTGTGTGTTGTGTAGGCAGTGTGTGCGCGTGTCATTAAGATGTATCCGATGGTTGTAGATTTCAAATGTAAATCTGCTGTTTTAGCGAAAATTGAAAAACCCTGATAAGTCTTTGTTGCCATTCAACTCTCTGGCAAACTTTTCTCCTTTCCTTTATTCTGTTCTGATGGGATTTCTTCAGCTTATCAGCTGAGTTTTCTGTACTCAGTATGCTTTCTCTGGAAGAGTGATGAGGCAAGGAGGCTATTTATCAACATTCTTTGAATACTTTAGTTTCATGGAAATTGTAGCTAAGTTGGCAGATTTTAAGCAGTCTGTTCTCATTTTTGCTATTCAGCTGCCATTATTATGCAAAAATGAAAGCCGTAGAGTTTCAAGGATTTTCATTTCATCTGGTGGAAGACTGAAGACTGGATTTACAAGGATTCATATAACAAATCTTTGATTACAGGAAATATCAGTGATTATTGAGTCTCTGTATTATATATTTGTGAATATTATTACATATCATGAGACATAGGAGATGCACATAAGTGGTTTCGATCTGTTGTGCTCATAAGCTATCGAAGAAAATATAACGAATTTTAATTGTCATGAATATAGTCGAAATAATTCCTCCCTATATGCAAACATGCGAATACGTACACCCACCCACGCTCATGACAGCATCCAATAACATGCTAATCAAGGATGTAATGTCAGGCAGGAAAATGAAAACATTCTTCCTTCCACAATCAACACACTATCACAAACTGGTGAAAAGCAAGACAGACACAGAATTTCTATAATATGTATTTATACTATCTGATGTCACTAAAACTTTTTAATTTTTTTACCGTTTTACATCGTATACCTACTGAGTGGGAACTATAACTCAAAATTCAGGCAACCCCCTCCTCTTACATTCCAAATGGTAACAATTGCTTGAACTCTGACAGCC